>NW_007729170.1:38582-45816 GCF_000696425.1 Galeopterus variegatus
AGCCCCGGCCCCACCCGGCCCGCCCCGGGCCCCCGCCTCATGCAGAAGGGGCGGCCGCGCTCTCAGCCCCCGTAACCTCTGACCCCATAAGCAGTGCTCTCCCGGGCGGGGGCGGCCTGCGCCGCAGGTCTGCGACCCCCGCAAGAAGCAAGTCCCCGCATCCCGCTCTCCCTGACCCCACCACGACTCCCACCACTAGAATGTCAGCTGCACGGGGGAGGGCGGTTTCCTTTGTTCACGCTTTGGCACAGTCCTGGCACACAGTAGGTGCCCTACAAATATTTGTCGAACGAATGAACCACATACGAGTATTATTATATACTTTTCATTGTTTTTAAAGCTACTAACGCTTGCCTATATATATTTATAATTTTTTTTTAAGTATCAGCTGCCATAAATAGAAAGCAAATATGAAGATCGAAAATAAAACATTGAATAATAAATAGAGCCAAAAGCTCTGAGTTTGATGCTTAGCATTGAGTCAAGAGAGATGTTAAAGACACACTGGTATCAAACTGAGACTTTCTGCTAAGAGGATGGACTGAAAGGGAATTAGGGGGAAGGAGTATCTCACACAGGAGTCATTATTATTCAAGGTGGTGCTTCTGTGCCACTTAAAATCCCCCCATGGACCACCACCATTAGTAAGTTTCGTACTTGCAGAAACATTACCTGTTTTAGAAATTGTGAACTGGTTTTACAGTTGTGGAAGCATCACAGCCAACGTTGATCTGTATTTTTTAGCCCTTGTTGATCCTGGACCAATCCTGTGAGATGGATGTCATTCCCATTTATCAGATGAGAAAATTGAGGCCTGAGAAATGGAGAAACAGAGACTCAGCTAGGACTTCTGGCTCTTGGAAACCTGAAAATGAAGTATCACACCTGGAAGTTGGAAATATTGAACTCTATTCTTGGCCTTGTTTTGGTGGCATGGTAGATTGTTTGCACAATGGTAGCAATAATTCCCCTTCCTTGTTCCTGCCATTGTCTCTAAACTTGGCTCTGGGCTCAGTCCTGTGAGTTGCTTTGGCCAAAGCAATGTTGGAAAATGTGCTACAAAAAGAGGCATGGAAAGCACTTGTGCAGTGGGGCTTATTCCTGCTTACTGCTCTTGGGAACCTGTGATCACCACCGTGGAAACAAGCCCAGAATAGCTTGCTGGATGCTGTAGGACTCCCAGCCAACAGCCAACCAACCAACCAACCACCAGACATGTGAGTGAGGCCACTGTCCCCACATTGACCACAGGTGCATGGGTGAGCCCAGCTGAGACCAGCAGAACTACACAGCTGAACCTTTCCCAACCACAGGATCACATACTGTGTAAAAAGTTGTTGTTTAAGCCACTAAGTTTTGGGGTGTTTGTTATGTATCAACAGATACCTGATATAGATGGTGACACTACGTGAAGGGCCTGGATGGCCTGACCTCTTCCTGGCAGGAATAGCACAGGAGTCTGAAAGTGGACTTACTTAAGAAGACAACAGTCCCTGACATCATAACTTGTTGGGTCCTCATCCAAAGAAGATTCTACAACAGACTCTAGCAGGCCAGAGGCTATGAGAATAAGCCAGTCTGCTAGTCAGCACATTGGTTTTGTGCCTGTTGTATACAAACTCTATACAGTTACCCCTCGGTATCCATGGGAGATTGTTTCCAAGACCACCACCTCAATACCAATATCGGCAATGTTCAAGTCCCTTATATAAAATGGCATTGTATTTTCATATAACCAATGCACATCCTCTTGTGTATTTTAAATCATCTCTAGATTACCTATAATACCTCATACAATGTAATGCTATGTAAACAGTTGTTATACTGTATTTTTGATTTGCATTATTTTTATTATTGTATTATTTTTATTTTTATTTTTTCAAATATTTTCCATCCATGGTTGGTTGAATCCATGTCTGCAGAAACCACAGGCATGGAGGGCCGCCTGTACTCATCCTGGGGAAGTTCCAAAATATTCCAGCCCATGATCTTTGTCTTGGAGGATTTGAAAACTTCTCCATCAAGGGTTTGCAAACTAAAGCTCTAGAGTACAAGAAGAGAAAAAGAAGGGGCTAGAACGCAGCTAAAGGTTCTGGTTGCCTGATCATTCTGGGCAACCTAAATCATTCTATTTTATTTTATTTTATTTTATTTTCCTTTTTGTCTTTTTTCATGACCAGCAACGGATCGCAACCCTCAGTGTCGCGCCCGTACCGGACCGGGACCGGCAATGGGATCGCAACCCTCAGTGCTGCGCCCGCACCTCGCTCAGCCAGTGAGCGGCCGGTCTGTATGTGGGATCCGAACCCTCGGCAGGAGTGCCGCCGCACTCCCAAGCGGCGCACTGTAGCAGTGCGCCACCAGGCCGGCCCTAAATCATTCTATTTTAATCTAAGGACGTAGAAAGAAGGTCATTCCTGAGCTGACCGTCTAGGCTTAATTAACTCAGTGCCAAACACTATTTCCTAACAGCGCAAAGTCCAGTGCCTAAAAACTAATATACTGCCTGCCAGTATATTGCCCTCTGGCAAACCATCTGGTTTCATTCTGACCTGTCAGTGAAATAGACTGTAGGACGAGTGGACAGAACTTGGTCCATCTGTCTTCTGCTGCCTCCTTGTTTGTGGCTTGCTCTCTGCTGGCATTCAGGTGGGAAAGCCCCTCCCGGTTATCACACTTAGCTGAGGCTCTCAGTACTACTGCTGCTCCAGAGCCTTCACTGGTATTTCAGGAAGCAGGACAATCAATGAGTTATTGGGAGCCAAGGAATCGTCACATTACAGACTATGTACCTTTAAGACAACTCTCTCCGTGACTCCATTTCCCGTATTTGCTTTCCTTCCCTGAAATAAGGCAGATGGTTATTAAGGTATTTTTTTTTTAACTGGGAAGAAAAATCAAAGAGTGGCAAGCCTCTACCCTCCCCAGCATGCAGAGAAACTTTCAACTCACTTAAAACAGCATCTCTAGTTGCCTGGGTTTTCCTTGGAGGTTTCATGCCCCAAGTGCCAGCTCAAACCTGCTTAGCTTGTGAGATGTGATGAAATCACAAACCAAGGCAACATAGCTGCAAGCGATTCTTTTTTATCTCTTTTCATTTATGTAGCCTGACATTGAGTAATAATAATAATTAAATGCAGTTTAAGCTTTTAGGCACCTATACCAGAAAGCCTCTAGATACCTCATCAACAGCAGCCCAGGCTGACAAAAACAAAGCTAATTACTTTGTGGTTAACTTTTTCCAAAGAAAAAATAAAATCCCTCACCAATACCTCTGATAACAGCAGTACATTAAATGTCCCCTCCGACAGTCCATTTGCACAGGACCAATTTAAAATCAGGTGCCCTTGTCTTAAATTTGCCACTGTGGCGTAAAGTATTGAAACATTGGCTTTAGCATCTATTTTCACATTTCCTTAGCTTTCTGAAAAATCATCTCTCGGGACCCAATTTCTCTGAATATATTCATAGCCCCAGGGCCAGTTTTATTGATTTATTTATATGTACCTATAGTGTTAGAAGAATGTGCTTAGATAGTTTTGAATGATGCTTTTGACTTTTAAACGTTCAAGAGGGTTTTAGATGTGGAAACTCCAAAATAGCTTAATCTCAGAATTGAACCAGCACATACTGATGAAAACAAAACAAAACAAAATCTCAGGAGAAATTGGGAAAGAGAAGATGACTTCACCTTATTGTTAGACACCTAAGCCTCTCATTACGGGTTCTCCATTGACTTGCAGGATGACTCTGGCCGAGTCCCAACAACCCAACACATGGGAAAGCCCGAAAACTTTTGATACAACTTCTCCAGATAGTATTTTCAGTTCAAATTCTGGCTGCCCAAGCAGAATTCTTTCTGTTAGAGTTTCCATTAAGTGAAACTAAGCAGATCTCCAGTAGAGATTTTGGCATAGCTTTTCTCTGAACTATATAGTTGGGGCAATGTTCACGGCCCTTCCTTTCCCCAGTCACTTTTCTCCTGGGTGAATTAAGAAACCCAATCTGGGAAGAAAATGATTCATAATGACTGTGGTCCCTAATGGTATATATACAAGGATATTTCAAAAAGTCATGGAAAATTAAAAGATAATACGAATCTTTCCATGAACTTTTTGAAGTACCCCGTGTGTGTATGTCTGTGTGTGTGTGTGTGTGTGTAATTTTTTAAATTAGCTCTAAATGAGCCAAGGTCCTCAATTCTTGCTCTTGTCAAGGGAGGACCATTTTAAGAGGTTCTGCTAGGAGTTCCCATGGTCTGGCTGCTAGATGAGTTCACTTGCTCTTGACTTTAACCAGAATCAGGGGACTGCAGGTGCCAGTGTTCACTACAGCTAGGCCTCCTGCAGAACCCTGAAACCTGAGGTCCCCTGGGCTACTGGCCTCAATTCTGTAAAAAAAGAAGTCTCCCTCTCTTTCCCCTACCCAGGGATATTCTGCAAGGGACCCTATCCATCATTTCTCTACAGACGGCCAGCAGCCAGACACCAGAGGGGCAGATGGGGGATTCTGACGGGTTCCTGATTCAGAGCAACCTCTGGCTCTCCCAGCCCCCTGAAGTCCCAGGTCCTCTCACCCCCGCCGCCTTCCCTGCCCAGCAGCAAACAATCAGCTTCACTCTGCTCCCCTTCTGCCCCGCTGGCTGCCAATCAGCCGGGCAGCGGGGGGTGGAAGGAAGTTCCACTCCCTGCTGAACCTCCACAGAGGTGCTCAAATGACTGAGTGGGGCTGATGACGGCCTGGCCGACCTCGGGGACCGCAATTGTCATCCTAAGGAAGGTGGGGGGGGGACTGAGATGTCAGGAAGGAAGGAGGGTGAGGCAGGGCCCAGGCACCTGATGAGAGGCCAGAAGACAGAGAACTGAGGGGGAAGAGTAGAAAACCTCGGGCGCCGGGGCTGGTGGGGAGAGTGGATCGAGATGTGGCCCATGGAAGGAGTTCAATGGAAAAAGAGACAGGGAAAGTCACACCATTCTCAGATTATTCATATTTGTTGTACTTATTGATAATGTATTTCTTCTGCATGGGGGGATATGATTCAGCACAAATTTGATGTAAATTTATGGAAATGCAAATGCGGAGAGGCTGCAGGCCGGTGCTGCTGGGGTTGGCAGCGTGGCCCTCCTGGAGGCCGAGGTTACTGCTCCCTGGACTTGGGGAGCTGAAAATAGAAACATCTGACTTGGGAGCCACCGGCCTCTCCTACAGGCCAGGGGAGGGACCGACCCTGCCACTCTGGAAGGCTTAGGGGAAGAAAAAAAAAGCCTGATAAATGTCTAAAATAAGATCACCTACATTGTCCTCCTAACTAATTTTTGTCTTAGGGTGGGGGACAGTTTCTACCCAGCAGAGATGGACGGACTTATTTCAATGGAAAGGGAGAAGAAAGAGGAGAATTAACGTTATCTAGGACTAGATGATGTATACACTGAGTATACAGAATTCACTAGTGAAGTGACAGAAATCCTTCTGCATTATGAAAGAATAATGGAGCTTGGGGAAGGGGAAAAAAAACAAGGAAAACAATTTGATGGAGAGGGTGAAAAGGTGGCAGTCCACATAAATGGCCAGCGCTGGTAAAATATTTATTGTCCATTAGGCTGTCCTTCAGAACACTGGATGTTGATTTTTATCTCCCGCCTCATAGCGACCCGGTCATGGCATTTATCTAATGATGTGTGTCTCCCAGTTGGTAGCAGCCTCTCTAGCCTGGCTGTGACCAAGACAGCACATGGAATCTTTCAGTTTGAGAACTGCCTCTCTGGGCCAGGCCTTGCTCTGCAACTTGCAATTGCATTGAAATAGAAGATTCAAGATACCAAGATGTGAAGTTGGGTCAATGGGTTTTATTGTCCCTTCACTTCTGTTAGACACAAATATCACTGGCACTGGTTCCTGACTTTGGCCAAAGCTGCAGTTCCTTTCAGTATCCAAACCGCGCTGGGGCCCTGAGCTGCCAAGGCTCTCTTGGTCTGGGGGTAGACAAAGAGGAAGTTGTCTGCAGCCCATACCCATGATCTGCAGGTGGGTTTGGGCACCTGTTTCAAAGGATGAGAGTGCTCTGATCACTTTTATTACATCTGTGGCACAGAAATTGTCAGCCCTTGGTGACACCAATTGCAATGCTTTGACCTCATTCAGTCAAATTTCTCTTTGTTTTCTTATAGAAGCTCCAAATGGCAAGTAAAGTATGATTTCTAATAGACACTGTCAGCAAGGGTGTTTGCATGCTTATCGTGTTCCCTGTAAGTGCATCGAGCGGCTTACCCTAGGGAAGGAGGCACATGTATGCCCCTTCCGTGTCCACGTACAACATAGTGGTTGCCATTTATTAACCCATTTGTTCCCATGAGACAGGAAAAGCAATCTTAACGTGCTATAAGAGAGCCTTAGCAGGGTCTCCTTTAGCATACAGGGTCATTTATTCACTCAACAAGCTTTTTTTTTTTTTTGCTGGCCAGTATGGGGATCAACCCGAGACCTTGGTGTTATCGGCAGCATGCTCTAACCAACTGAGCTCGCCAGCCAGCCCTCAACAAGCATTTCTTGAGCTTATCCCATATACTGAGTTATGTTGTGGGGATGACAACCAGGCTAAGATCCAATCCTCTGCTCTCAAGTCTCTTAAAGTGTCGTAGCCATGTTCCCAAGCAGCTTAACACTGCAGAAACATGGACAGACCTTTCAGATTTGGACTCTTCAGTTATGACGTGACGCACAGTCAGCCTTTCTAGTAACTGGAAATAAATCATGAAAACTAGATACATTTGGTACACTTAAAAATGGTTAAAATAGTAAATTTTATGTTGTATATGTTTTATTGTAAAAAAAAATCCTTGAGGGAAAAAAACTGAAAAAAAAGTTTGAAAACCAGGCATATTTGGAAAGCTGTAAATGGACAGGATTGAAGACTACGAAAGTCACAGAAAGCATGAATTACGCGAGTTTACTCACTAAATCCCAAAACATTTGCAAAAGAGCCATCAGTGACCCCTTGGTAAGGTGAAGGAAGTAGTATTTAAGAAAGGGGGCAGTGGTTTGGAACAATGCGTATGGAAGCTAGAGCACCTTAACCTCTCTGTGACTTAGTATCTTCATGTCTGCAATGGGCAGATTGGGCCAGATGATTTTGAAGGCCTGTGACTCTGTGAAATTAATTTTACATTTGTGTGGGACTCTGTACAAAAGGTTAATGAAGGTGCTGTTACTGTCATTCAAGAAAGATTACAGTAGT
>NW_007729170.1:45862-57705 GCF_000696425.1 Galeopterus variegatus
TGAGAAAGCTTCCCACAACATGGCAGCTGAGTTCCCAGGGGAGTTTCCCAAAGGACTAGTGTTTCAAAGGAGAAGTGGAAGTTGCCAGTCCTCTGAAAGCCTAGCTCTGGAACTGGCATAGAATCACTTCAACCATATCCTATTTTTCAAAGCCATCGCAGGCAGGTCAGCCCAGATTAAAGGGGTGGAGGAATAGACTGCACTTCCAGATGGGGATAGAGTGGATCCATGTTCATACAGGGAGGGATTTGATGGTGGCCATCTTTGGAGACAAGCTACAAATCCTGACTTGTACCACAAATTATTCTTTTGTGTCCTGTTTGGGAAAAGAATACTAGGCAAATATTAACCAAGCCTGAAATTTTTGCTTTAATAGAAAAGTTGAATTCATGCCTCAATACATGTTTTTTGTTGGTTTGGTTTGGTTTGGTTTTAGTTTAGAACCTACCAGTTCAGGAATCAGTTGAGCTAAAAACCATGGCATAGGAGAGTCCCTAAAGAAATAGTCACTGAGGAATGTAGGAGGACATCTAATGTGGACAGGAACGTGGATCCATCAATGTCAGGTATTAAAATACTGGAAGATTCTTCAGTCTTTGAGCAGAGAGAAGTAGAAAAGAGTCTCTCAGTTCTGCTAAAAATAAACTCCTGAGGGCAGGGACTGTGCCATATTCACTACTCTCCTTAGTGCCCAGAAAAGTGCCTGGCATATAGTAGGTGCTTAATAAATGTTTATTGTGCTCAATTTAAATACCATTCTTCTCAATAAAAATATAAACTAGCATTTAATGAGCACTTGCCATATGCCAGGCACTTTTCTAAGCACTTGACATGTGTCACCTCATCTGATCTTCACAAAACTATATAATTATCTGTAATTATCCCAGTCCTGATATTCAGCAGGTAAAAGCCTGGAAGGCCCTATTGGTTGCTGAAATGTTAAAATATTTCCGTACAGATGAGTAATTAACAGCTGCTCTGAACCCCTTATACCTCTCCCCACTGAACACTCCAGACTAGGAGAGACCCAAGCAGGCACTTCCCGGGAGCCTTCCTTGTGCCTGAGATCCCTCTACAGCCCTGCCACAATGGCTCCCAGCTTCATGTGTCTCCCTGGCCTGAGCTGACAGGACTCTAAAGAGAGAGAAAGACCCCTGGTACAGGTGGTGCTGGTACCTCAGCAGGTAAATGCTTGTGTCCTCAAGAGCAAATGTTCATGCACTTCGTGAGCTGTTGAATATTTGGCATAAAGACCCCTGGTACAGGTGGTGCTGGTACCTCAGCAGGTAAATGCTTGTGTCCTCAAGAGCTAATGTTCATGCACTTCGTGAGCTGTTGAATATTTGGCACCCTGATTATTCACAATAGAGAGAAAAGAGAGCTGAGGATTTTGAAAGATTTTTAAATGACTTGGCCAAAGTCACACAGCTGGTAAGGGATAAATCCTGGACTAAACTGCCACCCAAACCAATGCACCTTGCTATTGTGCTATGCCACTGTATTAGTTTGCTAGGGCTTTTGTGATGAAGGACCCCAGACTGGGTGGTTTAAACATTGGGAATGTATTGCCTCACAGTTCCGGAGGCTAGAAGTCTGAAATCAAGGTGTCAGCAGGGTTAGGTCCCTTCGAGGGCTGGGAGAGAAGAATCTGTTCCAGGCCCCTCTTCTTGGCTTGTAGATGGCTGTCTTCTCCCTGTGTCTCTTCACTTCATCTTCCCTCTGTGGGTGTCCGTCTCTGTGTCCAAATTTCTCCCCAGTCATATTGGATAAGGGGCCCATCCTACTCCAGTATGACCTCAACTTAACTAATTACATATGCAATGACCCTATTTCCAAATAAGGCCCCATTCCAAGGTATTAGGAGCTAGGGTTTCCACATATAAATTTGAGAGGGGGACATAATTCAACCCATAACAGCTATACTTTTTCAATAAGACTTCCCCCATCTTTTTATAGAAAATTATCTAGAGAAAATTCACATTGTATAGGTCTACTACATCCCAATGAATGCTCAGCCATTCCCAAGTCACAACTGGGATGAATTGGTGCTGACTCAGTGACATTTACCCTTCCCTCATGCAATTCATATCTTTCTATTGTGCCAGCCCCTTCTGATATCTAGTTGAAGGCAGTCAGATGGGGTATTTTTGACTCATTTTTATTCTTTTTCATGCTTTTTTCAATGTCCTTATGCTCACTGCTGTTTCTACAATCAGTGGCTGGCACATGAGCCAGATCCCGTCCCTTCAGCAGTTTAGTGAACGCCACAGCTTGAGAGATCCTGGAACTGCTATTCACATGTGATGAATCCCTTCTTAGTTCCCAGGAGATACTACAAAGGTTTTCCCCAGTGAGTGCTATCGGAAGCTATCGCCTTCGGAACTTTTCTCTCACTGGGGGCTTCTGCTATATTCTGAGTATGTGAGATAGTTGTCTGGTTTTCTTTCATACTCCTTGGAAACACACAGTAACCTTGGTTTCAGATGCAGTGTCCTCGGACTTGGAAACTCATTGGACCAAAAATGTCTACATCTTATTTTTCCCCTTAGATTTTCTTTTTTTATTGATTTTCCATTTTTAGCACAAGATTGATCACCAGCAAAATACCAATTTACATACAGATTCTGCTAAACTCAGCATCTTATATACTTGGGACTTTTTCATCCATAAACCAATTTTTTAAAGAGAGAGATTCTATTATCAGAAGCATCCCTGATGACACTCAAGATGGTCTATAGGGAACAAATTCAGGAGGACCACAGCCTGGTGGGGTAAGCTTAGCTGATTTGTGAGTATAATAACCATGCAGACAAGGTTGCGGGTTGATACCCATAGGGGCAGGTTAATATTTTGCTTACTTCTATGGCCATGAGCCTAAATTGCAAACCTTGGTCAGCTATCTTACAAGTTTATTCAATTAACATTCAACAAATACTTTTTGATTACCTACTATGTGCCAGGCACTGTTTAGCTACTTTATTTACTGCATAAAGAAGAAAATAAGAAAGACATAGACCTTGTCTTCATGATGGCTATGGTATAGTGAATAAGTAGATATTAAACAATTATGCAAATAATTAAATGCTATTAAAGGTGAAAAACAAAACAAAACAGGCTGCTATGAGAGTATATCATAGGAAATCTAAGTTAAGGGTCATTGAAAGCAAAACCTGAAGGATGTATATAAGTTAGCGAGGCAGGAAGATTGGCTGAGGAGTACCACCCAGGCAGAGAGAACAGCGTGAGAGAACAAAACAACTTGATAAAGATTAGTGTGACAGAGGACAGAAAATAGGGAAGAGAATGACAGGAGATCAGTCAGAGGGAGGACTAGAGCCTCAGCCATGTTAAGAAAGTTGGAATTTATCATACAAGCACTGGGAGCCTTTGAAGTGTTCATTAGGATTAAAACTAAGCTTTAATAACAAAGAGACCCAAATATTCAGTGTCTTGACTAAGAATTTAATTTTTCCCTCGCATCACAGGTTGGCAAGGCAACCCTGCTCCCCCGGGCCATTCAGAACCCTAGGTTTCTTATGTATTGTGATTCTTCCTTCACCCTGGATGCTGTCATCAAATGCAGGTTTGCAGCTGTGTTGCTGGCCCAAATGTTTTCTAGCTCATGGGAAGGGAAAAAGGTCCAGGCGATTCCCTTTTAAGTCAATGAGAGGAAAGTGGCACATGCCACCTCGGCTCATAGTCCATTAGTGAGAACTAGTCACATGGCCACACACTGCTACAAAAGAGGCTGGGAAACGTACTTTCTAGCTGAACGGCCATGTGCCCAGGTGGAAGACAACAGATTTGGCATGTGGCAAACAGCACCAGTCTGACCCAAGAGGTTTTAAGCCCTAAAGTGATGATATCAGATTTTCAAGTCTTTGCGATTTGGCATGTGGCAAACAGCACCAGTCTGACCCAAGAGGTTTTAAGCCCTAAAGTGATGAGATCAGATTTTCAAGTCTTTGCAGCTGAAGAAGGATCTGTGAAGTCACTTAGACCAAATTCTTCATCTTCCAAATGTGAAAACAAAATCAGGTCCAGGGCTCCAGTTATTATCACTGTGTAACAAACCATTCCAAACTTAGAGGTGTAAAACACATTACGTTCACAGATTCTGTGTTCAAGAATTAAGAAAGGGCATGGTAGGATCAGTTGCTCTGCCCCATGATGCATGGAACCTCAGCTGGGAAGGTTTGAAGCCAGGGGGTGGCTTAAAGTCTGGGGGCTGGAATCATCTGAAGGCTCATTCTTTTGCATGCCTGACACCTAGTCTGGGAGGACTCAAAGACTAATACCATTGACAAGAGTGCCTAACTGTGGTCTCTCCATGTGGCTTTTCCTACTCACAGCATAACAGTCTCAGGGTAGTAAATCTCTCACATGGTGCTATGGAGTTGCAAAAGGACTATACTAGTGAAAAACATAGGAACTACACTGCCTTTTGTGATCTGTTTTTGGAAGTCATTCAGCATCAATTCCCCCATTTTTTTTTTTTTTTTTTTTTTTGTGGCTGGCCAGTATGGGGATCCAAACCCTTGACCTTGGTGTTATCAGCACCACACTCTATCAAGTGAACTAACCCACCAGCCCCTACATTTTTGTTGTTGTTGTCGTGAATGATCAAAAACTTGTCCAGGCTTCACCTCTTAATGAGAGAAGTATCAAGTTTACATTTTAGAGTAGCTTGTGGAATGGAAGAAATGGTTGCAGTCAACTTTGGAAACTGCAACCTATCACAGTGGTGACACCCACTGACCACACTACCCATCACACATGCAAATGGAATCACCTCTGCCGAAATACCCAAAGTCTCATTCCATTACCACATCAGTTGTAAATCCAGAATCTCATTATTTAAATCTTGACCAAGTGTGGATAAGGCACAGGGTTTTTTTTGTTTTTGTTTTGTTTTTGTTTTTGGTTAATCTCCTTAAGTGTCATTCTTCTTTATCTGTATATCTATGAACAAAAGAGACGAGTTATCTGTCCCCCATACTAGCAGCATACAATAGTAGGGCTGGCATCAGATAACTGCTATCAACACCTTTGTTCAAAACTAGGGAAAATGGAAGGCATCCGTAGTTACTGGTCCATAACAATTTTGAAATCTGGGCACAGCCTAGAACTCAGTCCTATTCTTAGGGATTTTTATTGTTTGTTTTTGTGGCTTTCAGGTCTGCCTTCAGAGTTGTCTTTCCTTTTCTGTAAGAAATGACTTGTGTAGGCAATTTAATAGCCTTTTTAGTTTGTTTCTTGCCCTTCGAAGATTGGGTGTCAAAAGCCCTATTTTCATTTTATACTGTCTCTGTTCCTCTCAGTCAGAGATGACATAATTACTTTTAAAAAATCTTTGTATTTCTTATTGTGTATCAATATGTAATCTACTGTATTAAATAAAGCCATACCTACACATCTCTTTGAGTCAGATGCTTCTCTATCTTGAGCCCTTGTGTGACTATTTTGGGACAGTGCCCTCAAGATTCTTTGAAGTCTTATTTTTTAATGAAGAGGGTCTACAAGGCACACACTAAAGATCCTTAGGAGGACTTTTATCTTCCTGGAAGATTCCCTGAAGTAGCACTGTAGATCTTTACTGATATTTAAACAAAGGATCTTATAGCCTTACCCTGAATTTGTATTTTCCCAGAACCCACTTCTTATTTTGAGACCATTTCCTAGCTGAAAAGACTGTTCTGGGACATTTCTGTAGCCTCTAAATTATACTTCAACACTTTTTTATTTCTTCTCTAGTTTATCTCACTCCTGTCTCATTTTTCATGGGCAGCTAGAAGCCAAGCAACCCCCTTAATATTCTGCCTAGAAATCAAGTTTAACATGTATATTTTCTATTTTTACATGATCACAGGGAACAGTTTTGCTGGACTTTCTTCCATTCCATAATAAGGTTTCTGATAATATTTTTCTTAGTTTCCTTTAGACCCTAATCAATACTTTCCTTAAGGCCCTCCTAGATTGTCCTATCTACCCTCACAAGGGACTTCCAGAGCCCATCTTCCCTTATGTAGCAGTGTTAATGCTACATGTTTTAGCTTTTTGTTACTGTAGCCTCCCAGTTCCAGGTTCCAAATTTCTGTTCCAATTTTTCTGTTTCTATTGCTGCCAATTCTATTTCTATTTCTTCCAAACTTAGTGGCACAAAATAACCATATTACTATACTCACAGTTTATATGGAATTCAGAAAGGGCACAGCCAGGAAATCTTATCTCTTGCCTGTCTGTGATCTCAGTTGAATATACCTGAAGGTTGAGAGTGACTTTATGACTGGGAGTTTGGATCCTCCGAAGGCTTCTTCAATCATATGTCTGGCACCCAGGCTGGAAGAACTTGGAGACTAGGTCTGTTGACTTAAGTATCTATGCATGGCTGCTCCATGCCATTTGAGTTCCTCACAACATGGCAGCCTCAGGATAGTCAAATGTCTGACATGGCAGCAAAGCTCCTAATGTGAGTGTTCTAGTGAACAAGGCAGCAGCTGCACTGCCTTTAAGATCCAGCCTCAGAAGTCATGCATGGTCACTTCTGCCACATTCCATTAGCTACAAGGAAGTCACAATCCCATTTGGATTCTAGAGGAAGGGACATAGACTCCTCCTCTTGAGGGGAGAGTGTCAAGGTCACATTGTAAAGGAGTACAAGAGATGTGAGGTTTTCTAGGACATCTTCAGAAAATATAATCTGCCACATCCAGGAAGGTCATTACTGATGAAGCAGAATGGAAACTCAGTTGTGTTTATGCCCAGACCCCTGCTTTTTCGCTAAACTATGCTGATGAGTCAATAGCATCATTTGTATGAATGAAGGACCTTATGTTATTAAAAAGAAAAGTTGAAACATAAGGCAAGAAGCCAAATTCAGTCTCAATTGAACATTCTCTGTATTACAAATGCAACATAAATATATGTTTTCCATAGCTCTCACAGAGCAAACAGCTGCATTTATTTGCATCCAAAAACATGGAAAAATTCCAAACTATAAACAAAGGGAATGGACTCGAGAAAACTACTCAAACTTCTATAAGTGTACATCTTCATAAAAATAGTTGTAAGGTTGATTAAAGCAGGTGCTGAAACCTTCTCCTAGCTTGAAGTGTTCCACTTTCAAACAACCCCTTTCCCATATAATGATGTCATTCTCCAGGAACTACTTGAATATTTGGCTAAGCAGACAAATGCCTGTTAAACTTCCTTATGTTAGTTTGATTCACCATCCCTCTCCCCCATCTCCAACATACACAAACTCTGGTCACTCTCTGTCTCTCTTCACACACACACACACACACACACACACACACACAAACACACACACACACACTCACACACACACACACAAACTCACACATAAGCTCAGACTTTCCTGTTCTCCCTGGAATCCTTTAGAGTTTCTTAGATCCCTTA
The DNA here is from genome assembly GCF_000696425.1 of Galeopterus variegatus. Lineage (NCBI taxonomy): Eukaryota > Metazoa > Chordata > Mammalia > Dermoptera > Cynocephalidae > Galeopterus > Galeopterus variegatus. Next base: position 53,282 of record NW_007729170.1, read on the forward strand.
CAAGACAGGTATATATATATATATATTTTATCTCTAAGTCTTGGCTTGAAAAAAAGTCAGGGCACCTGTACCTGTGCACATACATAAAACCTATTCTGCTCTAAGTGAATTTCTTCCTTTTGCCCCATGAATAAAGATATAGTCTGGAAGAAGGATTGGATCAAAGAACCTTTATGAAACTGCTTGCCCTTTTCTCTCCCTCTACCATACTCTATCTCTGGTCTGGGAATCTGAAAATGTCAGGCAGCACATTGTTCCCTATAATTTAGCATTAGCAGGAGAGCTCTTTGAAAGGATTCTATTACCTCTTTGTGTCTTTGCACGTAAACTAGGTCTTCTCTAAAATCAGTTCAAATTTGATTTGCAGTGAAAATTCCTATAGTTGTGGTAAGGATTTTAAGAGATACAGAAAGGAAACTCTATTCAGAGCCTATTGTGTGCAAACCAACATGCTAGGTGCTTTTCTAGAGATGCATACATTAGATGGTAGTGACGTAAAAGAGGATAGGATTAGTTCTGTGTACAGAAGGTGCAGATGTCTAGGAAAGAGGAGGAGGTGGAGAGGAAATGAGGAGAGAGCAGAATCTGGGAAAGTGGGCATGATCTGGTTCTGAGGGATGCCAAGGAATTCCAACAGAGTGGGTGGCATGTGTAAAAGAAGGGGTCTTGACATTGACAACATGTATTTCCCTCATTTTCTTAATGAACTTGCTGACTCCTTATCACTGCCAGTGTGTGAACCTGACCATGACGGGGTGATCAAGGACTCTCGTCTCGGCTCCTCTACTCTTTTTCTTGCTTCCTCTGCTCCAACCACACTGCCCAGGCACCCTCCCCTCTCAGTGCCCCTCTGCTTGGAATGCTCTACCAGACCCATGAGAGAATAAACTTTTGTTTTCAGCCACCAAGCTGGTGGTAATTTGTTGCGGCAGCCCTAGGAAACCGATGCAGATGCTGTCATGGTCTTCACAAGGCAGAGGTGTCTTCTTGTCACCCTCCAATGTGTACAGAGGCTGAAATGACTCTAGAAGGTAAGAAAGGCCAAGAACAAGAGGGTGGGGTGGACTCCAAGTTACAGATTCGGCAGCACACACTGCTTTTTTAGATGATATTATGGCCCACTGAAATGATCTTGTGTTATTGCTAAACTTCATCTGCCAAGTTGCTACACTGTCATGTGCTTAGCTGGTCTGTCTGCCTAATTGAAATGAAGAATCAGTATGCTTGTTAGCATAGTGTTCTAGCTCTTATCCACTGGTGCTTTTGTGAGTGGCTGAAGGTGAGGAAAGCCAGTCTCAACACCAGGAGTTCGCAGTCCCAGGGTCTGGTGAAGATTTTTGGTCCCATTTAGAGTTGGCCTAAATGTGCTGCTTTGTGACTTCTGTGTTTTCTAAACTGATTACCAAGTGGTCCTGCTCTGTGGATTCTCAAAACAGAAGAACAGTCTATACTCGGTGGCACTTTTTCTCGTGTGGGCTCCCAGGGAGTGGAAACTGGCCCATGGCAGCTCATGAATGGTGGTCTCAAGTATTCGTCTCAGAGTGAGATGGGAAGATTTCTGGGTAGATTCAGAAATTTTACAAAATCTCTTCTCCTGCCTAATCATTAGCACCACAACGATCACTATCATTTCCATAATCATCTTTATAAGTACATGAAGTGGAAAAGGACTGGGGTACCTGCTTAATGAAAAACAGATGGGAAAAAAGTAGAAACCGTGGAGACAGGCGATTGAACAGCCTCTCTCAGAAATGCACGTCACACGTGGTTAGGGAGAGTTTGAGGGATTGGACCTCAATACACTTTTCAGACTGAAACTCTCTTTCCTTTTCCTACACACTTCACTGCAGACAAAGCCAGTCTCTGACTTCCTGCCGTAAAGACTCCCCGACTCCCGGCCTCTGTGTCTCTGCTCATGTTTTGCCTAGAACACCCCACTCCCACCACAGCATCCTCCATCTGTCCCCTCTTCCAAACTTCCAAAAAGTCTTATCTGAGCCTCTCCTGGAGCTCTTGTCATTTTCTGCTTTATATTTTTTTATATGTTTCTCTCTTACTAGATTATAAACTTAAGACTCTCTCACATCCTCGGCACCCCCCACCCCAGCCACCAAGCATGTACTTTGAACACGGTAAGTGCTTAATAAGGGTTTATTGAAAGAATAAGAAACCAGAAGAATGGTGTTTGAGGAAAAATACCAGGTGTGGCCGAGCCTGCTATAATTCCTCAAACACCTTTCCTCCCCTTCTGGCTGATGACATTTACCTGCCTATTTTTCAGTTAGAGGAGACCCTATGACTGCATTCTGGCGATTGGAAGGTGAACCTGGCCCATTGAACCCCCAGGCATGACACTTCAATCTCTTTTGCCTTCTGCCAGCTTGATGTGGATAGACCTTGGAAACTATACCTGGAAGTTGACGAAGCCAACAGAATTTCCTTAACCAATACAAGAGGTTTTAATATTGCTGGAAAAAGTGCAAAATGTATGACTTTGGGTTTTCTTAGGTGACTGATTCTTTTCTAGTTTGGGCACAAATATATCCACTTTTAAGTTTTAACTTTGTATATGGAGGTTTTTAAAGACCATTTCCATTTCCAGAAATGCTCTCACTCAGCAAAGCCCCCCTCTCAATGAAGGGAAGCATGTAAGGTTCTGGTTGTTTTTTCTAGGAGCTGTCATGCTGAGACATTATCCCAGTTCCAACAGCAAACACAGAGCGGGTTCCTGCTACTCTATAGAGAGACAGTTTATGGAGATGGGTTAGACATCGTAATAAGAAACTTCAGTCTAAGAAATTATAAAATCTAACTCTTTTTGGCATTGACTTACAAAACCAATTTCTAGTGTTCTGAGCTGTATTGAGGAAGAGAGAGACTCTCTAGGTCAAGGAAATACCATCCAAAACTATGAAAGGCTCTTGCTCTTCAAAGGACTCTCTCTGGCACTACCTGATTGGTGTAATTGTTTCAGGAAACACATATTTACTGGTTTCCTGTTGCTTTAGGGAACAAAGTCTAAACTTGTTAGTCTGGAATTTAAGGCACTCCACGATCTGACCCCAGCTTTTCTTTCCAATCAAACAAATATTTGTTCAATATGCTGTACTTTGTCTTACTTCCATTCTTTCTTTGGGCTGTTGCATCACTATGATCATATATATATATATACACATATGTAAATATATGTAATATGTTACATAATACTTGTGTTTGTGTGTGTGTACATGTATATATATATGACCTTAGGGTAGGCAAGGTTATACTACAGTGACAAATTAAGCCTAAACTCCCAGGGGCTTAGCAAATGATAGGTTTATATTTTGCACATGCTCCATATCTATTGTGGGGTTGCATGTGTGTTTTGGGGTAGGGGGATGTGTCTCTGCTCCACAATGACACTCAGGTGCCCAGGGTGATGGCTTTTCTACCATCTGTAGCTGTGATATCTGGTTGAGTGGCCTTCTCTCATTCACTGCAGCAAGAGAGAGAAGAGACCAAAGAACCTCAGCGCTTTCACACACATTCCATTGGCCAGAACTAGTTGTGTGGCCTTGTCTAATTACAAAGAAGTTGAGAAGTAGGCAAAGCAAATGTAATATTCAGTGAGCATTATTATCTTTGCCACTCCTGCATCTTCCAGGAAGCCTTCCTGGTTCTCTCCAGCTGTAAACAATGTCTCCTGTCTCTGAATTCTGACAGCACTATATATGCCCCTTTCTTGTAATAGGTATTTTCTACATTGTATGGTGATTTTATATATATATATATTTTTTTTTTCATAATCCATATCCATAGCTATATAAAATATAAATAACTTACTACATGCCAGATGCTCTCCTGTTTACATTTATTAACTCATTTAAATCCTCATAATAACCCTATGAGGTGGCTACTCTTATTGTGTCTAACTTACAGATGAGGAAATTGAGGCACAGGAAGGCTAAGTGTTCTAACAAGATGCTAGCACAGCCAGTTTAGTTCCACAAGGCATTCTCTAAACTACTATACTATATTATGGCTTCTCTTTTTAACTTCCTTATTAGCAGAGAGTAAAATGTAATATTGTTTCACTTCTTTATTTCTCATAATGCCAAGTACAGTTTTCGGTACTTAAGTTTTCTGAAAGGTATTGCACACAAGACCTTTTCTGAGGAAGATTTTCAACAGATCTGACCTTTCAGTAATTTTACTTTTGGCATTGCCAGATTGCTCCTGCTGTACCAGGAATCATTTTAGGAGATGCTGTTGTTTCTCCTTAAAAAGCTGCAGGTTGGGCCGGCCCGGTGGCGCACTGCTACAGTGCGCCGCTTGGGAGTGCAGCGACGCTCCCGCCGAGGGTTTGGATCCCACATACAGACCAGCCGCTCACTGGCTGAGCGAAGTGCGGGTGCAACACCGAGGGTTGCGATCCCGTTGCCGGT
>NW_007729170.1:58181-60401 GCF_000696425.1 Galeopterus variegatus
AAAAAAAAAAAAAGCTGCAGGTCTGCACAGACAAGATAGAATGGGGTCTTTGGGGACATCTAGGGGACAGCAAGACAGAAGGCAGAAGTTAAGGTAAGATACTCAGGAAAGACTAGAGCCACTTTATTTATACTGTGTTTGATTTCGTGCTTAAGAGACTGTTAAATTGAAGTAGGGAAGTGTGGCTGCTAAGTCTATTCGGTCTTCTTTTGAATCCCCAAACCCCATAAATAAATCCAGATCCCCAGAGAGGACTTTCTTTTGCTTAAATTCCTGGTAAGCTGTATTCCCCTTCCACTGGCCGTGAGCCTTCTACAGACTAAATTTAGAAAAATTAAATTACAACCCAGCACCGTGGCTCCCCAAATGAAATGTCTAGGGCAGAATACCTGAAAGCAGCAGAGAAAATGTTAGCCAGAGGGAAGTATCAGGGACCTGGTGATCAATCTCACATGTCTACAATCAGAAAGGCAAAGGTCCTGTTCATTTAGAAAGAAAATAGGACTGTGTGAACCAATTTAGAACCATCAAAACAATGATCTGGGAGAGGAGCCTCATTCTAATTATGACTCTGTGTTCCTACAAGGCATGAGAGAAATCACAGTGAACCTGTTTCAGAGAAAGACATTCCAATGTGGCAGTGTCCAACGTCTTGTGTGTGGTGAGGGCCAGTGAGTCAGGGAAGAAAAATACTAGAAAATGATCTTCTTTGATGACTAACAAAAAATAGCAGGCTGTTCTTGTGTTGGCCTGATGGAAAAATTAGTGGTATCTCAGGAATTAATAAGGAACTATCAGCTCCTGCTTGGATGTTCTATCCTAAAATTGGGGCCTTATATATACTTAAATAGGAGGGGCTGGGTGGCACTAGACATCTATCCTGGGAAGATAAGGAACCAAGTGGTACTTTGTCATTAATCTACCCACAAGATTGCTCTGGGCTAGCCAGTGGTTGATAATAATGCCCAAGTCATCTTAAAATGCACTGCAGATCTTGAACCAAAGTGTTTCCTCGATTTTTTTTAAGTGCTTGGTACGTTTTCCTAGTAACCTGATAGAGATCGCTGATTTAATAGGCAAATGTAACAGAATGTTGGGATTTAAAAGAAAATGTCTTCATGAAGATGAATATGATGTTTTGTGGAAAACTAAGGCTCATATATCAGTTAGGGTTCTTGGTATATTAATGTATTCAACAAATATTTATTGAGTCCTGAAATAAGCCAGGCATTGTTCCAAGCACTGGGGAAAATGCGGTGAACAAGACAAAGTTTTTTCTTCATAGAGTTTACATTGTGGAGGTTGAGACAGATAATAAACAGTACACAAATAAACTAATAATTGTATAATTTCTTATGAGATAATTGCTATGAAGAAAAATAAACAGAATGAGGAGTTAGAGAGTATTTACTTATCCATTGCCATGTAACTAACTATCCTAAAATTCAGTGGCTTTAATAATCACTTATTATTTTTGAAGATTGTGTGGGTCAAAAATGTAGAGAGAGCTCAGTTGGATGGGTCTTCTGCTCCAATGTGGCATCAGCTGGGGTCAGTCACTCGTCCATATGCAGCTGGCACTGGACTAGGCTAAAAGGTCCAAGCAGTCGTTCATAAGTTTGACGCCGCTGTCTGTCTCCACGGTGTCTCACCATTCAGTGACCTTGTTAATCTTCTTTGCACATGGCTGCTGGCCTCCCCAGAGAAAACAAGAGTGTAAGCGCCAGGCCTCTTCAAGGTAGTCCTGGAACTGGTACACTGCCTCCTCTTCTGTGTTCTACTGGTCAAAGCAGGCCACAAGAACAGCCTAGACTCGAAGGTGGGGAAATAGACTCTACCTTCTGGTGGGCAGAATTGATGGCAGCCATTGATAAAAACTGCCTGTTACAGAGAGTGACTGGGGGGCATGGTGGACTGTGTGAGATGTTGTGATCTGGGAACTGACATTTGAACAGGGACCTGAGAGAAGCGAAAGGTTGAGCCTTAGCAAAGATCGGGGGAGGGTGCACACTCTAGACAGAGGGAACCATGAAGACAGAGGCCTTGAGACTGGACACACTCTGTGCATTTGAGGATTAATAAAAAGGTCAAAGAGGGCAAAGATACTGGGAATGTGGCCAAAGAAAAATGAGCAACAGGTTAAGTAAGCAGTCGATGGAGACAGAGAGATTGTCAGATTACCAGCGGCCTTGAAGGTCATAGTTAGGTTTTTCTATTTTA
>NW_007729170.1:60934-77230 GCF_000696425.1 Galeopterus variegatus
GACAGAGAGATTGTCAGATTACCAGCGGCCTTGAAGGTCATAGTTAGGTTTTTCTATTTTACTCCAACTGTGATGAGAAGCTCTCGTGGAAGAGTTACACGAAATGGCTTATGTATCAGAAGGACCACATGGGCTGCTGTGTGGAGAAAGGCTTAGAGGGAAGGAGTACAGTAGTCCCCCCTTGTCCATGGTTTTGCTTTTTGCCATTTCAGTTACCTGTGACCAACCATGGTCTGAAAATATTACATGGAAAGTTTCAGAAAGAAACAATTCATAAACTTTAAACTGTGTGCTGTTCTGAGTAGCATGATGAAATCTCACACTGTCCTGCTCCGTACTGCCTGGGACATGAATCTTCCCTTTGTCCAGTGTATCTGCACTGTAGACACTTCCCATCCATTAGTCATCGATTTTGTCTGCTCCTGATGTCCAACCACTGACATCGTCCTGGCTCGATGATCCAGGATCACCCAAAGCAGATGATCTTCCTTCTGATATATTATCAGAAGGTCAATAATAGCCTAATGCTGCATTACAATGCCTACATCACTCACCTCACTTCATCTCATCACGTAGGCTTTGTATGATCTCACATCATCGCAAAAAGAAGGATGAATACAGAATAAGATATTTTGAGAGAGAGACCTCATTCAAATAACTTTTATTATGGTATATTATTATAATTGTTATGTTTTATTATTAGTTATTATTAATTTCTTACTGTGCCTAATTTATAAATTAAACTTAATCATAGGTATATACGTACAAGAAAAAACATAGTATATGTAGGGGTTGGTACTATCCAAGGTTTCAGGCATCCACTAGGGGTCTTAAAAAGTATCCCCCATGGATAAGGGGAAGGAGGGAGACCAGGTGGGAGGCTCCTTCAGCCATCCTGGTGAGAGATGATGGCGGCTTGGTCTATAGCAGTAGCAATGGAGATGCAAGAATCAGATTCTGGGTCTATTTTGAAGTTAGAGCCACTGAGGCTTGCTGACAGGTTGGATGTAGAAGTGAAAGAAAGGGCATCATTAAAGCTGATTTCAAGATTTTGGAGCTAAGCACAGTTAGTCATGGTACCATTTGCTGGAAATGGAAAAGACACAAGAGGAGCAGATCTGGGATGAGGGGTAGTAAAATCAAAGAGTTATATTTTAGATATTTCAAGTTCCAGGGGACTATTAGAAATCAAAATAGAGATTCCAGTTGAGCAATGTGCTGTGGTCTGGATATGTGTACCCCTGCCCCAATTCATATGTTGAAACTTAATCCCCAGTGTGAACGTATTAAGAGGACGGGCCTTTGGGTGGTGATTAGGTCACAACGATGGAGCCCTTATAAATGGGATTAGTGCCCTTAGAAAAGAAGACCAATGGAGCTCATTTACCCCCTTCACCATGGGAGGACCCAGCACAAAGTTACCATCTATGAACTAGAGACCAAGCTCTCACCAGACACCAAATCTGCTGGGCCTTAATCTTGGACCTCCAGCCTCCAGAACTGTGAGAAATAAACTTCTGTTCTTTATAAGCCACCCAGCTTACAATGGCATTTTTTTCATATGAGCCAGAACAGACTGAGACACAATGGATATATGAGTCTCGAGTTCAGGGGAGAGGGAGAACCGAAGTGATAAATGTGGGAGTCATCAATGCATAGCTGATATTTGAAACCACAAAACTGAATGGGTCCTGGGGCTCTCAACATTTAGAGGTCAGGAAGGGGGGGGGCAAAAAAAGAGACAGAGAAGAGTGATATTTGAAACCACAAAACTGAATGGGTCCTGGGGCTCTCAACATTTAGAGGTCAGGAAGAGGGGGTGGGGGCAAAAAAAGAGACAGAGAAGAGGTGGCTGGTGAGGAAGCAAAGGGGGGGGGCAAAAAAAGAGACAGAGAAGAGGTGGCGGGTGGGCAGTGCCCATGGCAGAGGAGTGGTAAATCTCTTCAGAGGCACAGGAGGACCCCCTTTAAATCCCATTGTGGATGGTGCCAAGGCAAGGGGAGGAGAGTCTTGCCAAGGCCAACAGACCTTGGCCTAAATTGAACAAAGGTGAATTTATTGGAAGGATATCAAGGGACCCTCAGAATTGACAAAAATCTGGAAAACCTGGCTGGGAAACAGGCAGGAATAAATAGAACTTAGGAGGGCTGGAAGGGGTGTTACTGTGCTATCAGTTTTGTGGCAGAAGCAACCTGATGAGCAAATTGTGGTTGTAATGCACATCCTCCAAGTGTTTATTCATGTATCAAGACTCAGAGTCCTGGGAAATAACCTCTTGACATAATTTAGGTCAGCAGCTCTAGTAGTCAGAATAGACTATGCTATGCTGCAATAACATATTAAACACCCGCATCTCACTGAGATATAGGTTAACCTATTAACAGATAGGTTATGGTGCAATAACATATTAAAAACCCATATACCAGTGACTTAACCAGCAAAGGCTTACTCCTTGCTAAGACTTTGTAAGTAAGCAGGAGGCTGTGCTCTACTCAGTCACTCAGGGATTCAGGCTGCTCAAGGTTGTACTGGTCGTACTGCTTTGGTAGATGGCTTCAAAGTTCACCATGGAAGAGGAAGAGAAAAGCTGGAGAGTCACACACTGGCTCTTAAATGATGTGCCTGGAAGTGACACATCTCACTTCTGCTCACACCTATTGGCCAGAATCAGTCACATGACTCTCCCTAACTGTCAGGGAGCAGGGACACATTGGGGAGCACATGGAATTCAGTGAGGAGTAAATGTCTCTGCCAAGGCTGTTCTGGAGCAGGCAGAGAGAGGTCAGCAATACATCTGAGGTCTTCAGACACCAAATTCAATCTTTCCTAAATGCTATAATGTCTCCTTAAGGATTAGATGTGTGTTGGGGGGAAATGGGTATGTAGGGGGGTATTTAGTATTTCTGCATGTGCCTTCCTATTCCTTTCCGAAAATACTTGACACAGTGTTGGAGCACAGAGCATATGCTTGAAATGTCTTCTTGGCTGATGTGTTGATTGATATGTAGTATAAAGTTTAATCATGGTAAAATGGTCATAGCTCATCTGGACTGAGGTCTTCAAGTAGCATGAATTCAATTCATCTAAGCCCTGAGAGTTAGTCTGTACCCCACATCAATGAGAAACAGCATTAAAGAGAAATGGCGGAAAGCCCTAATCAGGAGGAATCTGAGTTCAGAAATCTTCAGAGAGAACATTATTTATTTTTCCTTCAGCTATTAAGAAAAGCCTTAATTTCTCTGGAGGAAAAAAACAACATTAAGGACTGAAAAAAGTAGTTTAGAGAAACTAAATCTATTGCCACAGTAGGAGCAATGTCCTTTCACAGATCTTGAGAGTTTTACGTGACGACTTCTGTCTTCTGCCACATGTGATTTGAGTGGGTGACAGTAATGATGACTGTGATGATGGTTACTTTTGACAAGTACAAGTGTATGGCTGCTTACAGCCATTGGCAAAAGCACCAGAGCTCGAGTACAGCTCCACTTGTGCTTCAAGATCCATCCCCTACTACCATGCTCCCTGTTCCATCAAACACTCCTTTTCTCCTTAAAATGGTAACTTTCCATGTTTTCTGTGAGAACTGAATGCTGAAGTTGGGAGACACATGTGCTCCTTTTTAGACATTGGTCCTCACTGGGCTTCGAATCCCCAGGAGGCCTTGTCTAGACACAGTCAGCTGGGCTTCACCCCTAGACTTTATGACTCAGTAGGTCTGGGGTGAGGCCTGAGAATTTGCATTTCCCAGATGTACTGAGTTGGATAGTGCCCCCCCCATTCATGTCCACCAGGAACCTCAGAATGTGACCTTATATGGAAACAGGGTCTTTGCAGATGTAATTAGTGAAGATGAGGTCATCCTAGATTAGGGTGGGCCTTAAATCCAATATGACAGGTATTCTTACAAGAAGAGAGGAAACAGCAAGACGCTCAGGAAGAATGCCCTGTGATGATGGAGGCGGAGATTGGAGTGATGCATCTACACACCAAGGAATGCCAAGGATTGTTGTCAACAAGGGAAGCTAGGAAGGGGTGAGAGAGGAATCTTCCCCGGAGCCGTTAGCAGGGGATGGCCCTCCTGACACACTTTGATTTCAGACTTATAGCCTCCATAATAAACTTCTGTTGTTTTAAGCTACTTAGTTCATGGTAATTAGCAGCCCTATCAAACCAAGTGGTGCTGATCAATACCAATGTCAATACTAGGTGCTGCTGATGCTGCTGGTCTGGGGACCACAACTTGAGAACCATTGTTCTAGGAATAAAGGAAAAAGGCCAAATACTTTTCATAGGGAAAAAAATGGAAGAATTCAGGTGATAAGTATTTTTTAAAAAAGGGAAATTCTAACCTGGCTCTTTTTATTTCTTTTGTGATCTGGAGTGGACATGTGTTGTTTTCAGGTTGCCCCAAAGCATCCCCGATTGCTTTTGGGGAATCACCACTGAAATGGTCATTACAGCAGACTTTAATCTGGAACGAGGTCATTTCTTTCTCTAAGCAATACAGTCAGAGGTGGGCACACGGTGCATGCATGGCCAATCACACTCTCTTCTGGAACTTTGGATTGCAAGTGGGAGATGCAGACACAAGCAAACAACATTTACTCTGCCCAGTGCTGGGACCAGACACCACTATGAATTGGGTGTCATGGTTCAGTCACCTACCTTGAATTCAACCCATTTTTAGGCCAGTTCTTCAACCTCCTAGAGATTCTGAGTCCCCAATGTTCTCCCAGTAAATCCATTTTTGTTAAATTAGTGAGTTAGTTTCTGCTGCTTGCAACCAAAGAACCTAAGCTGATGCAGTATGTATTTGTCAGTTTTGTGTTGCTAGAACAGAATATCTGAGACTGGGTAATTTATAAAGAACAGAGGTTTATTTGGCTTATGATTCTGGGACAGCTGTATCTGGCATTGGCCTCAGGCTGCTTCTACTCATGGCAGAAAGTGGCAGCAGCCAGTGGGTATAAGCAGATCACATGGCAAGAGGAAGCAAGAGGGAGAGAGCAGGGAGGTGCCCAGGTCTTTTAAACAACCAGCTCTCACTGGAACTAATAAAGCAAGGACTCAGTCACTACTCTTCCTGCCCAAGGGAGAGCATTAATTCATTCATGAGGGATCAGCCTCCATGACTCAAACAGCTTCCATCACTGCCACATTGGGGATTGGATTTCCACATGAGTTTTGGCAGGGACAACATATCCAAACTTTATCATTCCACCCCTGCCCCCACCCCCGCAAAACTCATGTCACTCTCACATACAAAATACAATCATTCTATCCCAATAGTCCCAAAAGTCTTAGCTTGTTCCAGCACCACCTTAAAAGTCCAAAGTCCAAAGTCTCATCTGAGACAAAAGGCAAAACTCCTTCCAGCTGTGAACCTGCAAAAATCAAAACCAAATTTATCTACTGCCAAGATACAGTGGTGGAACAGACATTGGGTATACTTTCCCATTCCAAAGAGTAGGAATAGGCCAGAAGAAAGGAGAAACAGATCCCAAACAAGTCCAAAACCCAGTAGGGCAGACATTATGTCTTAAAGCTCCAAAATAATCTTTGATTCCAAGTCCTGCACCCTGGGCACAATTGGGCACCTGGGCCCCCAAAACCTTGGGCAGCCCAAACCCCACAGCTCTGCTGGGTGCAGCCCAGCAGATTGCACTGGTGCCTGTGGCTTTTCCAGGCCAGTGTTGTAGATTGCCAGTGGCCCTATAGTTCTGAAGTCCTGGCAGCAGCCCCACTGCCTTGGCACTACTAGACATTTCCCCAGTGGAGGCTCTCTGTGGGGGCTCTGACCCTACTTTTCTGCTTGGCATTGCTGTAGTAGTTGGCCTCTGTGGTAGCTCTGCTCCTGTGGCAGGTCTCTGCCTGGGCCCCCAGGCTTTTCCATACATCCTCTGGAATCTCGGTGGAGGATGCCTGCTCTCATGTCCAGGCAGCCTGCAGACTTAATACAATGTAGATGCCACTGAGGTTTCAGGCTCCTACTCTCTAGAGCTGCTGCATGAACGACACTTGGGGCTGCTTGAGGCAGGGCTACTCCAGCCAGAGCAGCTGGGATGCAGGGAGCAGGTTCCCGAGGGCAGCTGTGCCCCAGGTCTGTGCTCTGGGTCCTTCTAGGCCTCAGGGCCTGTGATGGGTGGGGCACCCTTCTAGACTTTTGAAATGCCTTCAGGGCTTTTCTCTCATTGTCTTGGCTATTAGTATCTGGCTGCCTCACCATCAAGCTAATGTCTTTAGCAGTCAGTCTATCTGCTTCACCCTTGCATTTTTCTCCTACTCTCTGCTTCTCTACCACATGGCCAGGCTGCAAATTTTCTAAATCTTTACATGCTGCTTCCCTTTTAAATTCTGGCTTTACATCATCCCTTTGCTGCCATAACTCAGAGTAGGCTGTTAAAAGTAACCATGCAGCTTCCTTAATGCTTTGCTGCTTAGAATTTCTTCTGCCAAACATTCTGGTTCACAACTCTTAAGTCCCACCTTCCACAAAGTCCAAGGACATGGAAACAATGCAGCCAAGTTCCTTGGTATGGTGTAGCAAGGGTGATCTTTTGTCCAATTCCCAATGAGTTCCTCATTTCTATCTGAGACCTCATCATCCACATGGTCTTTACTATCCATGTTTCTACCAACATTCTGGTCACAACAATTTAACCATTTAACTCTAAAATGTTCCAGACATTCTTTCATCTTTTTGTCTTCTTCTAAGTCCTCCAAACTCCTCCAACCTTTGCTTATTACCCAGTTCCAAAGCTGCTCCCACATTTTCAGGTATCTCTATAGTAACACCCCACTCTTCAGTACCAATTTTCTGTATTAGTTCATCTTGTGTTGCTATAACAGAATATCTGAGACTGGGTAATTTATAAAGAACAGAGGTTTATTTGACTTATGATTCTGAAGCAGCTACATCTGGTGCGGGCCTCAGGCTGCTTCTACTCATGGCAGAAAGCGGCAGGCAGCCGGAGTGTACAGGCAGATCACATGGAGAGAGGAAGCAAGAGAGAGAGAAGAGGTGACAGGGTCTTTTAAACAACCAGCTCTCACAGGAACTAATAGAGTGAGAACTCACTCACTACACCCCCCCCCAGGGTGAGCATTAATCCATTCATGAGGGATCCACCCCCATGACTCAGCTTCCAGCACTGCCATGTTGGGGATCAGATTTCCACATGAGTTTTGGCGGGGACAACATATCCAAACTCTATCATAGAGAATCTCTCATCTTCATGTGTGTCTGCTATAGTTTGGATATGTTTGTCCCTCCAACACTATGTTGAGATTTGATCCCCAATGTGTCAGTGTTGGGAGGTGGGGACTTATGGGAGGTGTTTGGGTCATGGGGGCAGATCCCTCATGAATAGATAAATCTTCTCCATGGGGAGTGAGTGAGCACTTATGGGAATGGATTAATTCCTGCCTGAGGAGGTTGTTAAAAAGAGCCTGGCACCTCCCTAACCCCCCTTGTTTCTATCACCACGTGATCTTGTACACACCATGTCCCCCCCCCACTATGAGTGGAAGCAGCCTGAGGCCCACACCAGATGCAGCTGTCCCAGAATCATGAACCAAATAAACCTTTATACACAACCCAGTTTCAGCTGTTCCATTGTAGCAACACAAAAATAAATTAATACAGTGTCCTTGAAGTGGTCTATACTTAGCTGATCTGAAGAGAAATGAGAACTTAATCTTTTACTTCAAATTTTCTATCATTTTTCAATTAAAACATCTTGATTTTTTCCCCCTAATTACAGAACTAATGCAAATGTTGCAACAAAGGGAATGTGTTTGCTAAAGATTTAAAAAAAATTTTTTGCTTCACTTTCCACTGGTTAAAAATGCCATTGCATGGCTAGTGAGAAGATAAAATGCTGATTAATGGTAATCTAAGGAGACCACAGCACTTGTGGACATGTGGCCACTTGATCCCAACAAAAGGTAGGAGCTTCGTCTCCGCCATCCTATTGGGCAAATTAATATTAATGCCAGCTTTGTGACTAGCCTAAAGATTTGCCTCAAAAATCTCATTTATGTTAACTCCAGATGCACTCTTAGCTTAAGACTTAGGTTTTTGATACACAGTTATTTGTGGTGTCCATGTGTTCATACGTACTCGTAGCTCTTCTGCTCATAACTGTGAATTATTTCCCCTTAGTGATGCCATCTGCTTCCTCCGCCTAAGCCACTCTGTAGTCCTTTTCTAAGATTGACTTTGACTTTTCCTCTCTGCCCTGGAAATCAGGTTCCTGTGCAGGATAATAATAAATATTTTTACAGTCATTGGATAAATTACATCAACTTTTTCCCCTTTATCAATTTACTAATGCATTGAAATAATACCAGCTGGGTTTTCACACCTGTCCGTTGCTTAAGAAACCCCTCCCTCCTAACCTGCGTTAAGTCACAGATGTCTCAGTCCAACTGATCTCCCATAGGCCTTCCCCAAACCCATCCTCCTTTGTCATGAAATTCAAACCAGGGCTGCCTGAATCTCCTCAGCAATCTTTCTCAACACAGGAAATATCCAAAATTTGCCACCACCCATCTTGTGGGCTTCATGTAAAAATACAAAATGCTACCTTTTAAAAATTAAAAAGCCAGCAAAGTGCCTTCCAAGGTTCAATCCAAGTTTAGAAAATTCATAACAATGAAGAGAGAAGGAGGATTTTTTTTCTTTCTTTTTTTTTATTGCTGATAGTTAGTGGCATTGATGGATCATGGCAGAGCCATCCGCAATATGGCCAAATAATTTCACCGGAGAGGATTTTATACAGCTACAGCTAAAATTCAATGAACTGATTCAGAAGACTCAGTATAAAATATAACAGTGGCTTCGAGTGCCAAATCAATTTGGGGGCTTGAAGGGGTAGGGAGAGCCTTCATTCCCTCCCCCTTCATGGACGTGACTTTAACTGGAACTATAAATTCAGAGGCTCAGGAGCGGTGGGCAGTGGGTTACAGCAGGTGATTTAAGAGACCTATCATGAAAAATCAGCAAGTGGTTGCAAACACCAGTGCTTAGAGGAGCATGTGACTCTGAAGTATGTCTGTGAGAAAAAGTTTGAAGGATATATTCTTGAGGACAAATTAGGCATTTGCAATCAGGTGACAAGGGTACTACGTTTGCAGTTTGGATCAGTTCAAGTCCCTATTTTCCACTTCAACTTCCTCACTTGTGAAATGAAGGGATCGGAGCAGAAGTTTTCAATTTCTGCACTGTTTTGTCTTTCTAATCGTAGGAGGCTTTTCATCAATGAATTCCTCCTACTGTGCTGGATATTCGGTTTGTCCCTCCAGACCCACACTCCAGCCTTCTTCACCTTGAGGACCGCATCGCCAGGCAGCCCCCTTTCCTGCTGGCTTCCTCTCAGGTTCACCAGGAGCAAGTGCCAGCAGGAGATTGAAGGACGAAGGACAGAAGAAGAGAGAGTCAGGGTATTGACCCCCCCACTAGCTCCCTCCCTGCCAGGCCACTGGTTGGCAGTTCCTGTCGAGGACCGCATCGCCAGGCAGCCCCCTTTCCTGCTGGCTTCCTCTCAGGTTCACCAGGAGCAGGTGCCAGCAGGAGATTGAAGGACGAAGGACAGAAGAAGAGAGAGTCAGGGTATTGACAAACCCCTGCTCCCTCCCTGCCAGGCCACTGGTTGGCAGTGGCTGAGTTCCTGTTCGGTGTCCCTGTCCTTCAGGTGTACCTCTCTCTTTCTCTCCCTCTGGGTTCCAGAATCATCCCCCGCCTCTGTCCCTCAGACATGGTGGCAACTGCTGTTAACCTCAAGAGCATCTCATCCCATATGGGTTTCCTTTAACCCTGCCCATGCCGTTGTAAATAACCTCTTCATTAAATGCTCCTCAATTACCCCATGAAAATGTGGCTTCTCTGTCCTGCTGGGACAGATGCACTCAGAAACTTCTTAGGTAAAACAGATCAGAGAGGAACTGCTTTGATTGTAGCTGGGGCAGGAACTGCAGCCCTGCACACAGGGTGCCCAACCCCCGTGTGCTTAAGGGGGCCTTGTCCTGTGCAAAAAAAACCTCCAAGCTGCTTCTTTCCAAATCATCACCTGTGGAGATGTAGGGGGCCTCCCTCATCCAACGTGATCAAAATATATTGAGCTCCTACATTCATTTATTCACTCATTCAACTAAAACAAATAAGAGCACCTATAATGAGCCAGAGTCAGTGTTAGGTTCTGAGGTGAAGGGAGAAACAAGACATGATTCCTGGTCTACAGGGGCTCACACACATTCTGCAAGCACACATGCCAGATACTAAGAATGCAGGGCCCAGAAGAAAGGACCCTGAGACCATTCTTGTCCCTGGCTGTGCTGAGGCCAGGAAAGGGGAGATCAGGCTTCTCAACCACTGTGGTGGAAGAGAGTCAACCCACCTCCCAGCAAGGACAGTAAATTGTGGAGTTAGGACCTAATTCACTCTTAGGGAAGAGGACAGCAGACAGAAGAAGACAGACGGGGCCTTTCCCCAAGATGTTGTTGGGGATTCAGGTGTGGATTCTTTGGGGCCTTTGGCTAAGATGGGTGGTTGCTTTAGCAACCTGCACGTCCATAGAAGGGACTGCAGAGGTGGCTGTGTACTGAAGGCTGGTGGCAGAGTCAAGACGCTGGGCCAAGGACCAGCAAGCCAGGCTTAGGCCAGAGGCGCATGGCTGAAGGCACCACCTGCAGGTAGGGGGCCTTCCTCTGCAGGGGTCACTCCCCACCTGCACAATGGAGAGGGAGATTTACATTTTAGTAGGAACAGGCAGGAACAGCCCCAGCATTCCTCAGCCCCATGAGGGGGCAGAGAGACTATGCCAGAGCACCTACTTTCTATAACAGCTGGCAGTGCAAAGGTTGCCAGCATGAATCCCAGAGCCAAACTGCTGCATCTGAGTCCAAATTCAGTCTTTGTCACTTGCCACCAAGTAATAGATTTGTTTTCAGAATCCCCATCTGTAAAAGATAATTCTAACCCTGCCTCACAGGACGGTTGTGAAAGTGTAATTCATTAATATATGCAATGCACTTAGAACAGTGCTTGGTGCAGAGTAAGTGCTATACAAATGTTAGTTATTATTAATCCACGTCACTACTATTTTCGCCTATTGGTGGCCAGGTTGTAAAAATACTTCAAGACAGCCCCAAATCAAGTGACCTGGGAGGTGTAAATCTCGTAGATGTTTAAGAGCACAGCATTGGAAAGGGAAGTGGAGAAGCCCAAGTTTGGAGTAAGACAAACGATGTGAATCTCAGCTCTGCCATGAGCCAGCTCTGTGATCTTGGCAAGGGCTTATATTCTCTCCAGTCCTCAGTTTTCTCGTGTATAAAAAGGGGATAATGGGGCTGGTCTGTTAGCTCAGCTGGTTAGAGCATGGTGCTGATAACATCAAGGTCCAGGGTTCGATCCCTGTACTGGTCAGCTGTCAAAAAAATATTTTTTTTTTAATGGACATGGTGCTGATAACATCAAGGTCCAGGGTTCGATCCCTGTACTGGTCAGCTGTCAAAAAAAGATTTTTTTTTTAATGGAAATAATATTACTTACCTTTTAGGGTTGTGGAGGGGCTTGGTGTGAATCGTTTCTTTATTTTTTATTTACTCACTCATTTGTGTAGTCAATTTGTCTAGTCAAAAGTCAGACATTTTTCCCCACCAAGCAAACTATGTTTATGAAGGTAACAAACTCATTTTTCAATTTGGGGTCTAAGGCCCGTGTAGCTGCCCTTCGAAGTCTCTGATAAGCAGGACCAGGCCAAAGTTGCCACAGAGAGTCGATTCAATTCTCCCTTCTTGTCTGGATGCTCCCTGTGTCCCTCACATCCAGCATTTGGGACTCAGATTCCCTAGACACCCTAACACAGCATCTGTGTACCCTCCAGACCCCTTTGGAGAAAAGCAACTGTTCCCATGCTTGGGAGGAGACGAGGAGACCATGGGCAGGGGTGTGCAGGAAATCACCGCTTGTGGTGGTGGCTACCCCATGTGTGGATACTGCTGGTGCCTGGGCTGTTCCCTGACTGCAGGCAGCAAGTGACAGATCACACACATGCCTCCTCATTTAAATGCGCTCCGTGGTCCAGATCTGCTTGTTCCCAAGGAGGTTTCAGGGCAAGCTGCCCTGAATGTTTCCATTCAGGATGATGCATCCCCACTCATTTTTGGAAGCTTTTAAACTTCAGGGTGGACAGCGTGGCCGTTGGGAACATGCTTTCATGCATTAGTAGTTGATTTTAAACAGCAAATATGCCACAGTCAGTCACAGAGGAAAATAATAATACAACTTCAAAAGAGCAGAGCCCAACAGAAAGGGTATTATTAATGGCAAAACATTTTAAAGTCATATCAAAGAGCCTGAAGTCTAGTGGAAAAAGCCAGGAAATGGGAACAAAATTAGCATTATTATAGCTTTTCATGGTAACTTACTCTGGGTTTTTATGGTGGCTTTTAAAAAAAAAGGAGAAAAGAAGGGAAAGCCTAGCTGATAACAATTTATCCAAACAAATACATTTCCCATCCCAAATGCACCTGTGATAGTGACTGTATTTAAAATGTTTTCTTTTTATATCTGTTTTGTGGCCGTTTATACCTCACAGTGTTATTGGAGAAAGCAGTGTTTTGTGAGGAACAGTAAATAGTAAAGTACTTTGAGGGCTTTCAGGAAGAGGTGCAATTTAAGGGTCAGGAATTATGATTATTAATTCGCATCTTAATAATCTAATTCTTAGCAAAAGCCCACACTGTAGATGCACCTGCAAAACTCTGCAGAGGGTGAGTGCTGTATAGAAATGTGGCACCTGGGGCCTTGGAAGAAAAAGAGGTGCTGTGCAGGGGGCCTTTTCCTCTCCACTTTGCAGTCCTCTTGTCCATGGGTTGCTACTGCCTTTGTTTCAGCCATCTCTGCTCCATTGGACCCCTCCTCTCTCAGATCCTCCTTTCTCATCAGACATGAGAGCACTGGTTCCCAATGTCCCCAACAATTTTTCTCGATTTGGCTTCAGGATGCTCACAACTCCACTCTCCTGAAAGAATGATGGAGCATGTGGGTACATGTCCATATACAGTGTGTGCAAACAAATACTTCTCAAACATTTGGCTTTATTTGTACATGTGTATTTTTTATTACTAACTGTTTGGCATCCCCTCAGTTTGGAAGTAGGTGAAGTTTAAGTGATTCTTTTAAAAATATTTTTTATTGTGATAAAAGACACATAACATAAAATTTACCGTCTTAACCATTTTAAAGTGTATAGTTCAGTGGTATTAAGTACATTCACATTGTTGTGTAACCATCACTATCATCCATGTCCAGAACACTCTTTATCTTGCAAAACTGAAACTCTGTACCCCATAAGTAACCCACCTTTCCCTCCATCCCCAGCCCCCGGTAACTGCCATTCTACATTCCGTTTCTATGAAGTTTACTACTTTGGATACCTCATATTAAGTGGAATCATAGGATATTTGTCTTTTTGTAAATGATTTTTTTTATAAGAAGGTTGGATTGAAGAACTTCTGTTAGAGGGAAGTCATGATGTCACTGAAATGTGACAGATAATACTGGGCTGCTCCATGAGATCCATTTGACCCTCCAATAAAGTACTCATTCTCCCAATGACAAACTCTCCCCCTTCCAATTGTCACCCACTGTCTATTTGGTCTGAGAGGACTGGCAAATGGTAACATCTGGGAATGGGATGAAAACCACTTCTCTAGCATCTGGCTGTGGGTTCCAATGGAGCAGCAATCAGTGATCAGAGCACAGATCATTGATATTTAGAAGAGGAGATCCTTTTGCCCTCCCAGGTTCCTGGAAGCTGTGTACTGTTTGCTCCAGGAGCATGTACATTGTTACAAGTCCCCTTCCCCTCCATATACAGTAACTTCCAGGAGATTAAAAAAGCCAGTGCTCTTCCCCCTTCATTTTGGTCTTTTACCCTATTTGGGATTCAGACATTAAAAACTAGGACATTCAAAAGCAACTGCATATACAGGGAAAACTAGAAAGCAAGTGGGCATACTCAGGGAAGGCACAGGCTCAGAAAAGACCTGAGAAGACTTCAAGTTGACACTTCAGGCTGATCCTTGGCAAAGAGCAAACTCTGGGGAAGGGGACAAATTTTATTTCCAGGATTACCACATTATTAGGCTCAAATTTCTAGTTTTCAACAACAACAAAAAAATCATAAGGCATAAAAAGAAACAGGAAAGTATGGCCCATTTAAAGGAAAAGATAAACCAGCAGAAACTGTTCCTTAAAAAGACCTGATGGCAGCTCTACTTGACAAAGACTTTAAAACAACTGCCTTAAATATATTCAAAGAATCAAAGGAGGATGTGGAGCAAGTCAGGAAAATGATGTATGAACAAAATGGAAATTACAATAAACAGAGTGAAATTCTGAAAAGATACCAGAAAGAAATTCTGGGGCTGAAAAGTACAATAACTGAAATGAAAAACTCACTAGGGGGATTTAGAGGCAGATTTGAGCAAGCATAAGAAAGAGTCAGTGAACTTGAAGATAGGACAATGAAAGTGATCAGACTGAGGAACAGAAAGAAAAAAATTGAAATCCAAACAGAACCTAAGGGACACATTGTGGAATTCCCAGAAGAAGATAGAGAGAAAAGGGAAGAGAATAATTGAAGAAATAATGGCTGAAAACTTCTCAAGTTTGATGAAAGACATGAATATAAACATCCAAGAAGCTCAACAAAGTGCAAGTAAGATGAATTCAGAGAAGTACACCAAGACAGACATGTTCCCATGGTTTTGCTGGGTGCAGCCCATGCTTCAGTTCTCACACCTTAAAGTCACATGCCTGTAGCTTTCACAGGCTGGGGCTGCTTACTGGTGGCTCTATAGTTCTGGGTTCTCTATGTTGGCCCTGACATCAACACACTCCACTAAACATTGTGCTAGTGGGGGATATCCACAGAAGCTCCACCCTGTGAAAGGTCTCTCCCCGGACCTGGAGGCTGTCTGAGATATCCTTTGAAATAGAGGTGGAGAGGAGTCAAGATGGTGATGGGTCTGGAACAGGGGCGACAGAAGACAGCATGAGCCTGAGAGGTGTGCACTGTGCTGCCAGAGTGCTATTTGCATTTCCAAGAGCAACAAAAAAAGAATAAATCTTTGATCAACTAATCTACAACTATAAAAAAGCAACTACAGATTCGAGGTTTAGGGCCGACATTAAAGAAGATTCCTGGGAGTGCCCAAGCCACGCCGCGGGACCGAGTGAGCAGCCCGAGGTGGTGGTGGCAGGATGATGCTGAAACAGAGAGGGAGCCACTCAGCTGGCCCAGCTCTGTGAGTGACCCCCAGCCCATCCGGCATCTGCCTGCCCCACTATGCCAGTCACTGGCCCGAGGCTGCCTCCATTTTCTCAGGTCAGGGAGGAGCCGGCTGGCTCGGCCAGGCCTGCCCTCCTCACCCGGCTCGGCTCCTCACTGAGCCTTCCCACTTCCTTGCCCCAGCGCGGGGCCTCTCAGGGTCTGCAGGCCGGCCTCACATCCCACTTCCCCCGCGGTTCTCTGGCGGGGCTGGTGGCATGGGGAGCCCCCGGCCAGCGGCAGGAGGACAGGAAAGAATGGGCCGGGCCAATTGTCACTCCACCGCACCCTGGGCTCTGGCCCCTGATAAACTTCCTGTTACCGGGAGGCAGATACCATCTCTGTGGCCATCAGTTTGGGAAAACGCCTAACCAATTTATGGTTAGGAAAAGTGTGATCGGAGCGCTCCCGAGCTCGCTTGAACCTGCTGGAGAGCTGACTGTGGGCAGGCGCTGGAGTCAGTCTGCGCCAGGGGGAATCAAAGAGAAACTATGTGCTGCAGGCTCCTCCCCCGAGGAGCTCACGCTCGGCTCCTCCCCCGGAGCTCACGCTCTGGTGTGGGAGATAAGACAAGTACACAGATAACTGCAATACCAGGAGGAAGGTGATAAGTCCCAAGAAAGCCCTATACAGTGCTACAAAGGCACCCAGAGCGACTGGTCATCTGTGCCTAGCAGAAATCTGAAAGACTTCCTGGGAGGGGTGGTGCCAAGCAGGGGCTTCAAGACCCGGCTGATAGACGAGGGTAGCAGAAGACACATCCCAGCCCAGTCTAGAGTGCACAGAGCAGGGAGGCGTCCAGCTAGGGAGGCGGAGACTCAGCAGAAAACACACACTCTGTGGGCCGCCTCTGCGAGGTCCAACAGCCCCGCCTAGTGAGCACAGAGTGGGAAGACGTCCGGCTAGGGAGGCGGAGACTCGGCAGAAAACACACACCCTGTGGGGCCACCAATGCATG
>NW_007729170.1:82232-83667 GCF_000696425.1 Galeopterus variegatus
GAGGGAGGTTTCGGTGATGGGCCATAATAATCAACCACATTGTATATCGACAAAATAAAAACTTAAAGAAAAAAAAAGTTGGTATATACACTAAAAAAAAAAAATAAATAAAAATAAATCTATTAAAAAAAAAAGAAAAGAAATAGAGGTAGAGGTAGCCATGCCTTCACAGCTCATGTACATTGCACACCTGCAGAATTAGCACCATATGGACACCACCAAAGCTTACCGCTTGTGCCCTTCATGAGTGCTGGCCCAAGTTGCACCTGGGCCCACTTGAGCCACAGCTGGTGTGGCCAAGTAACACTGTACCAGAATGTAGGAATCAGAGACCCAAGATTGCTCTAGTCAGCAAGCCTCAAAGTCCCATGAATGTTCTGGGTCCTTCCCCAGAAACCATTCTTCCCTTAAGACTCTGGCAGTCTGGACCTGTGATGGGCACAGTAGCCCCAAATATCTCTGAAATGCCTTTGGGGTAATTCTCTCATTGTCTTGATTAATAACACCTGGCTTCTTTCTATCAATACTGATCTCCTTATCAAAGGGTTGCTTGGTTTGCTCTCCTAAACATGCTTTTTAAAATTCTTTACATGGCCAGGCTGAGATTTTTCCAAATCTTTATTTTCTGCCTCTCTTTTAATTATGCATTCATCTTTAAATCATTTCTTCATAAGCAGTTAAGAGAAGACACACAACATCCTGAATGTTTTTCTGCCAAATATCCTACTTTATCACTCTTAAGTTCTGTCTTCCACAAAGTCCTAGGATATGGACATGATTTAGCCAAGTTCTTTGCAACTTTGTAATAAGGATGGCCTTTTCTCCAGTTTCAAACACCTTGTTTCTTATTTGCATCTGAGACATCATTAGAATAACCTTTATTGTACATATTTTACCAGCTTTCTGGTCACAGCCACTTAGATAATCACTAGGAAGACTGAGGCTTTCCCTACAGCTCTTCTCTTCTTCTAAGCCCTCACTAGGATCACCCTTAGTGCTCCATTCACAGCAATACAGGATTTTCCCAGCATTCACTTCAAAACTGTTTCATACTTTATCCATTACCCATTTCCAAAGCTGCTGCCACATTTTAGGTATTTGTTATAGCAACACCCCACTTCTGGTACCAATTTCTGCTTTAGTCTGTTTGTGCTGCTATAACAGAATACCTGAGATGTAGTAATTTTTAAAGAACAGAAATTTATTTTTTTATGGTTCTGGAGGTTGAAAAATCCAAGATCGAGACTCTGGCATTTGGTGTCTAGTGAGTGCCTTCTCGCTGCATCCTCCAGAGGGGAAAAATGTGGTGTCTTCACATGGCAGAAGGCAATGGGCAAAGAGGGCAAGGTACTGGAACATTGCATGAAGCCTTTTCCATAAGGGCCTTAAATGGCAATAATTCCATTAATGAGGAAGGAGCCCTCATGGCCTAATC
>NW_007729170.1:84438-85823 GCF_000696425.1 Galeopterus variegatus
TTCCATAAGGGCCTTAAATGGCAATAATTCCATTAATGAGGAAGGAGCCCTCATGGCCTAATCACCTCTTATAGGACCCACCTCTTAGTACTTTCACACAGAAAACACCTAAATTTTTGAGGGGACACATTTAAACCATAACAATGTGGAAGCAACCCAAGGGTCCATTGACAGATGAATGAATAAGTGAAGGGTGATATATATAAATATATAGGTATATATTTATATAGATATGGATATAGATCTATCTATCTATCTATATCAGCCTTAAAAAGGAAGGAGATTCTGACATATGTTACAACATCTTGAGGACATTAAGTAAAATAGATCAGTCACAGAAAGAAAAATACTGTATGACTTCACATATATGAGGTACTTAGACTAGTCAAAATCATACAGACAGAAAGTAGAGTGGTGGTTGCCAGAGCCTGAGGGTAGGGGGAAATGCTGAGTTGGTGATTAATGGGTATAGCTTCAGTTTTATAAGATAAAAACAGTTATGGAGATGGACAGTGGTGATGGTTGTACAGCATTATGAATGTACTTAATACCACTGAACTGTACAGTAAAAATGGTTAAGATAGTAAATTTTATGTGCATTTTAACACAATAAGAAATAGGAAAAATATTCCTCTGAGGAGTTTAGCTAAACAACACTCCATCCCTGCTCTGTCAACCCCCCTCCCCTACCCCACCCTAAATACAGGAACACCATCTGCTTCCATCTTCACCCAAGGAGATGGCAAGAAGCTAACGGTATGTGTTAGACGCTGGAGGTGGTTCTGAAATAATTGGAGCACCATTGTTACAATATTGAGAGGCAAAAATACAAGCCTCAAGGTTTTCATCTATCTTCTACCAAATTAATTGGATGTGTGCTGAGTCATTTCCCCTTTTGCTGCCACAGAAGACAAAGCTTCAGTGGTTCCTGTGAGATGATAGAAAACCTAGTTAACCCAACCTGACCCCATAACAAGGATTTCTCTGAACCTGCCCCAGGCCTGATGGTCCCAGCTCACCCTCTTGGTGACCCTCTTATTAACATGTGTAAAGACTTTCAAAGTGACTTCTAACACTGTCCTCTTTCATTTAAAGACTGATGACAGCCTTCAGACTCTGTTCCCCAGTCTGAATTTCAGAATTTACTGTGAGGACTGAATCAGACCTAGGCAACTTTAGGTTATGAACATAAATTATTTCAGTGACCCATTAACTCCATGCTCCACAGCACATACTCACACGCACCCCTTACCCTAGGCACCCCATACCTATTATATCAATGATATCATATCAACTGAAACCAAAGAATAGGAAGTGGATCCCATGGTAGGACACTCTAGAGGATGGCAAGTAAACCCTACAAAAAACCAGAAGCCTGCCATATT
>NW_007729170.1:87302-89379 GCF_000696425.1 Galeopterus variegatus
ATGAGTTCAGATCCTGGAACTGGCCAGCCACCAAAAAACAAAACAAAATAAAACACAGCCCCTTGCATATAACTGGGCTCTGGTGGAAACTGAGTATCTGACCATGGGACATCAAATGACTATACAGCCAGAGCTCAGTAACTGGTAGAACAAGTAGAGAGAAAACCATCAGGGATATAATAGACTTGAACAGCACTAACAACCAATTTGACTTAATTGACGTTTATAGAACTAGGGTGACCAACTGTCTCCATTTGCATGAGGCTTTCCCAGGATGTGGGCTTTTCAGTGTTAAAACCCAGAGAATCCTGGCAGGGTAGAATAGTTGGTCACTGCATCAATCACTCCACTGAACAACAACAGAATACACATTCTTTTCAATTGTGCATAGAACATGTACCAAAATAAACCATAGTCTGGGCCTTGAAAACAAGACTCAATAAACTTAGAGGATTTGAGTCAATAAGTAGATGCTGAAAGGTGAAAAGAAGGTAGATAGCCTAGGACCTTGGGACCCGAGGAACAACATGGTGGCGAGTTCCCTGGGTCCTTATCGCTTTCCATATATTCCAGACAGCGTGCTCCAGAAGCTTCCAAAGAAAACCAGCAAAGAACACATACCATAAAAAAGCCTCCAAAAAAGCCTGCTCTCCCTACCCAAAGGACTGGGCAAGGGGTGGTCTAACAACTGTAAACCTTTTTTGGTGGTACTCTTCACCAGCCAAACATCAACGGAAAAACCACACACCTGCAGTCGAGCAGGGTGTTGATCTCCCACCCCATGGTAGCAGGAAGCACGCTCTANCGAGGAACAACATGGTGGCGAGTTCCCTGGGTCCTTATCGCTTTCCATATATTCCAGACAGGGTGCTCCAGAAGCTTCCAAAGAAAACCACCAAAGAACACATACCATAAAAAAGCCTCCAAAAAAGCCTGCTCTCCCTACCCAAAGGACTGGGCAAGGGATGGTCTAACAACTGTAAACCTTTTTTGGTGGTACTCTTCACCAGCCAAACATCAACGGAAAAACCGCACACCTGCAGTCGAGCAGGGTGTTGATCTCCCACCCCATGGTAGCAGGAAGCACGCTCTAACTCCTCTGCTGGGTGGCATCAGCAAGGCCAAGCGTGCAGCTATTCTCCCGTTTCCTGCCTGGTGGAAGCAGGAGCAGCAATTCCTTACCAGGGGAGGGTCAGCAAGACTAAGCAGGCAGCTGACCTTCCATTACCCACCTGGCCAAGGTAGGAAGTGCACCAATCCCCAAAGCCAGGGTGGAGAAGCAGGGTCCAGGGGTGATCTGAGCCTCCACGCTGACCCCACGTAGACAAGATGGTGCAAGACAACATAGTTGGCATTCCTCTTTCCCTCTTCCCTGGAGTCAGTGGGCCAAATGGGGAGCTGAGTTTACATCCCCGCTCAAGTGGTACAAGTCGGTGCCTCACTTTTGATGGGAAGGTTTCAGTGGGGCCCAGGAGAAAGTTGAACATGCACACCCACTGAGCCATCGAATTACACCTCAACAGAAGGACTGCCTGCTAAAAAAAAAAAAAAAAGAAGATAAATTGGATCTGGAGTCTCATAATGTAATATCCGAAATGTCCAAGAGACCATTAAAAATCTTTAGTCACACTAAAAATGAAAATCATAACATGAATGAGAGAAAAACCATCAACAGATGCCAATACTGAAATGAATGAGATGTTGGAGTTACATGGTAAGGATTTTAAAGCACCCATCATGAAAAGGCTTCAACACGCAGTTACAAATTATCTTGAAACAAATAAAAAAACTGAACATTTCAGCAAAGAAATGTTATTAAAAAGAGCCAGATAGGTATTATAGAACTGAAAAATGGATATTATAGAACTGAAAAAGCTTGCTTCATGGGCTCAGTAGTAGAGCAGTGATGACAGAGGAGAGAATTAGTGAACCTGAGCACAGAATTTACCCAGTCCCAACAACAGACAAAAAAATAGACTGAAAAAAATGAACAGAGCCCCAGGGACCTGTGGGACAACAGCAAAAGAACTGGCATTTGTACCACCAAAAGTCCCAGAAGGAGAGAAGAGTGAGAGAG
>NW_007729170.1:90726-91960 GCF_000696425.1 Galeopterus variegatus
TCAGTAGAAACTGTACTTCAGGTACCCATATGACCACTCTGTTTCTCACTTTCAGTACAGTATTCAACAGGAAATGTTCAACACTTTGTTATAAAATAGGCTTTGTGTTAGATGATTTTGCCCAACTGCAGGCTACTGTAAGTGTGCTGAGCATGTTTAAGGTAGGCGAAGGCTAAGCTCTGATGCTTGGTAGGTGAAGTGTATTAAATGCATTTTTGACTTACAATATTTTTAATTTATGATGGGTTTATCAGGATGTAACCCCATCATAAGTTGAGGAGCATCTCTATGTTCTTTGACCACAGGGGGATTAAATTTGAAATCAATAACAGAAATGTCTGTGGAAAATTTCCAAATATTTGCAACTGAATAACACACTTCTAAATAACATGGGTAGAAGAAGAAATTAACAAATACATTAGAAAGTATGTTGAACTGAATGAAACTGAAATACAACATATCAGAATTTGTGAGATGCCCCTAAAGCAGTACTTAGGGAGAAATTTATAGTGCTAATCTATATTAGACAAGAAAAAAGGTCTCAAATCATCTGCTTCTACCTTAAGAAACTAGAAAAACAAGGGCCAATTAACTCAAAGAAATCCAGGACCATCTCCCTCAAAGGAGCAAAACTGTCTGGTTCCATTTACATATAATAGCTCTAGAATATGCAAACTAATCTATAGTGACAGAAAGCGGATCAGTGGTTATCTGGGGCTGGGGGAAAAGAAGTGAGAGGAAAGGATTACGGAGGAGCTCAGGGAGACTTTGGGGGTGATGGATATGTTCACAGTCTTGATTGTGGTGATGTCTCCATGGATGTACACATATGTCTAAACTTATCAAACTGGACACCTCAATACAACTGCTTAAAAAATTATCAGGGAAAAGAAGTCCTCGCAGCTCAATGCTGTGAGTGTGGAAGCCTGAGGCTGCTGGTGGCCATCCTGACATTGTGAAGAGAAAACCTGCTCAAGAGTGAAGCCAACTCAGAGGAAAAAAGAACTGGAAGGTCAGAGTAAGACCAGATTCTGCTGATCCATGAACACCTGGATCCAGCTGTGCCTGAAACTATGCCCGGAATTTTCACTCATTGAGACAATAGGAGGGGTCTTCAAAAAGGTCATGGAAGGATTTGTATTACCTTTTAACTCAATTTTTCCATGAACTTTCTGAAGTACGTGTGTGTGTGTGTGTGTGTGTGTGTGTGTGTGTGTGTGTGTGTGTGTGTGTG
>NW_007729170.1:92839-98032 GCF_000696425.1 Galeopterus variegatus
TGTGTGTGTGTGTGTGTGTGTGTGTGTGTGTGTGTGTGTGTGTGTGTGTGTATGATTAACCTAGTCTGAGCTGAGCTTTCTCTGCTGCAACTGAAGAGTTCCTGTGACATTGTCCACAGTCCACCAGACAGGCTGAGAGACACTTCTTGTGTGTGTGTGTGTGTGTGTGTGTGTGTGTGTGTGTGTGTGTGTGTGTGTGTGTGGCTGTCCTGCACAGGGATCCAAACACTTGACCTTGATGTTATTGGCACCATGCTCTGCCAAGGGAGCTAACCAGCCAGCCCTGGGAGTCACTTCTTAATCAGCAAATGTCTTAGGGAGGGATTCATTCTGGGGTTATGGGAATGACCAGAGCTGCCTGTCCTAAGAAAGGAAGGCCTTGCCTGTTCCCCTTAGGGTCCCTGAGCCTGGGAGGCCTGAAGGGGAGCCCTTCAGTGCTTGTGCACTGGGCTGTGTCAGCGAGAGTCACGGTCAGTTGCGCCTCTGTTTCAGAGGAGTATTTTTAGCGACAAATAGAGTGGTTTGCAAATAAACAAATGGCTGGAACAAATCCTGAAAAGGAGAGCGCCTGTACGTGGCCCACTGTCAAACTAGGTCAGCCTGAGGCACAGTGCCTTTTGAGAGTTTGCTCCTGAAGGTGGAAGGTGACTCACAGGTGCTGGCTCCTTTTCCCACCAATCAGCCATCTGTGGTTTGAGACCCACAGGCTTGGGAGAGACTCAGGAGGCATCAGCTCCAGTCCCCCACTTCCACGTGAGTGTGCTCCCGCCCCAACCCAGAGCCCCAGAGGGTGAAAGTCCCTTGAAGTCCACAGAGGGAGCTCTCACCTCTTTGCGCCCTCAGCAATTCCAGGAGATGTCGTCTTTTCAAGGGCAGATGTGTGGCTCTAGACGATGAGGAACCACCTTGGAGCCAGGCAGACCTGATGTCAACTCCCAGCTCTTCTGTAGCACCTGAAATAGCTGGGCCTTTCTGCATCCTCCTGGTTGACTCGCCCTAAGGATTTAATGATATAATTCCCCAGCACTTAGCAACTTCTAAACCAATGTGACTTTCTTTTTTGTTCTCCTCACTAGAGTCTGAGCTTCTTAAAGAGAGCCATGTCCTCTTCAGTTCTGCATTCCCTACACCAATGTCTGCATACAGTAAATGCTCAATAAATGCCTGCTGAACGAGCGTGTGACTGAACCACTTCTTCCCGTATTTGACTGTGTGGCCTCACATGGTGCAATTCTGTGGGGCTTCCTGCATTCCCTACACCAATGTCTGCATACAGTAAATGCTCAATAAATGCCTGCTGAACGAGCATGTGACTGAACCACTTCTTCCCGTATTTGACTGTGTGGCCTCACATGGTGCAATTCTGTGGGGCTTCGGGTCTCCCTGATGCTGAGGGTGTCTGTTTCAGCTGCCCCCACTCGGAGCTGGTGCAAGGCTTCTGTGAGTCTTTGGGGATCTCCATTTGTTTGTTCCATTGAGACCTATGTGGGGTCGGATTGATGCCTCAAGACAGATACCAAGAACCTCAGGAGGTAGGGCCTATAGATATGACTGATCGTACCACTCCCCTACTTGGAGCCTTCTAGTGGTTTTCCCTTGCATTAAAAAAAAATCCAAACTCCTCACCATGATCACCAAAGCCCTCATGAAAGCCTCATCAAAGCCTCACCTTCCAATAGTGTCCCCAACAGTCCAGTACATGCTTCCCTCCTCACCTCCTCCAACACAGAGAGCTTGTTCTGCCCCTGGCCACTTCCTTGGTCTGGAATGTTCTTCCCCTGGCTTCAATGAGGCTGGCTCCTTCTCTCATCCAGGGCTCATCCTGGCTGCCACCTCCCTTGTCCTCCCTTCCCAAGGGGGACCCTCCTTCTGTCTCTGTTTTATCTACCTCATTGGACATATCAACATCTGACAGGACCGTGTTCACTTGTGTGTGCTTGTTTAATTGTCTCTTTCTCCAACTAGAATGCTTGTCTTTTTTGTTTACCATCTGATGCCCAGAGCTCAGAATAGTGTTGGCATACAATAAAGCTCAATATATAATTGCTGAATGAATGAGCGAATGAATAAATATAAAGGTTAGAGGAGAAATCCCTTCAGAACTAGGGCTTTGAGTCCCTGCTTTATAGGAAATGAAATTGTCTGGCTGAGGGTAGCCAGCTGGAAGGCCCTGGCTTCCAGGGCTGGGGACAGGGCCAGGCAGCAGGGCCTGGCAGCAGGGTGGGTCTGACAGTGTCCCTGATGGGTGAGTGGTCAAATCTTAGGAGTGGGGGGCCTCCTCAGTTTGGGTGAAGAGAGTCTGTGGTTCATGCATAGGATGCTGCTGCTTTTGCCTGCCCAGCCTCCATTCTCCCCTCTTCTGGCAAATGACCCCTGGTATTCCTCAAGGAGCCAGCTCTCCTTCACTCCTAGTCTATGTAATCTGGAGAATCTTCTTATCCATCTGCTACCTCCATCCAGAGGTGAGCAACTGACCAAGAAGTAGCCATGCTCTGACCATAGTGATTGGTTCAAAGATGGTCTCAGCAAAGCCCATCCTGGGGCTTTTGCTAGAGTTCCTGGGAGAGAGATGAACAGAAGAGAAGAGAACCAGGAGATGAAGAGAGAAAGAGGTTGGGGTAGGGGGTGGTTTGAATATGTCCCCACCAGAATTCAGATGTTGCCAATGTGATAGTATCAAGAGGTGGTGCCTTTAAGAGGCGGTTAGTCCATGAGGGCTCCTATCTTGTTCATGGGATCAAGGCCCTTATAGAAAGAGGCTCCACGTAGCCTCTGGCTAGCTTGCTCTCTTGCCCTTATACCATGTGAAGGTGCAGCAAGAAGGCTCTCGCCAGACACTGGAGAATTGATCTCAGATTTCCCAGCCTCCAGAACTGGGAGAAATGGATTTCTGTTCTTTATAAATGACCCAGTCTCAGGTGTTCTGTTACAGCAGCAAAAACAGACTAAGACAGAAAGGGAAGAGAAGAGTAAACAAGAGAAGAGAGGAGAGGACAGGAAAGGGGAGGGAGGGAGAGAAAAAATCTAGTGACAGTCATTTGAGCCCCCTATGTTCAGCTGTGCCTACCTTGGATTTTCCAGTTATGTCAACCAATAAATTACCTTTTTCCTGAAGTCAGTTTAACTCTTTTTAAGAACCTTGTACCTTGAGTACTTTGTGCTCAGAAGGACCCTGACTAATCTGTTTGGGCCCCTTAGATCCCAGGGCCCATTTGGCAAGGAGGGCAATGTGGGGAGGAATGGAGAGTCCCCCAGTTGAGGGCGTTCATAGTGGTCCTTCTTCTTTGGGTACTCTTTGGCCCTGGGACTGGGTCTGTGGAGCGTGAGTGGAGGGTGTACATGGGGATGTAATAAGGGGCAGGGGAAAGTGGAGATGGGTGGAGGGGTGTCACCAAGACACAGTTACCCAAAGTGTGCCTGTGCCATCATCTGGCCCATGCCGGTACAGTGTCCTGTCCAAAGGATGTCACTAGAAGCATCATCAAGTGTTCTGTGCAACTCACACCAGCTCTGGAGCCAAGGCGGGGGTGGTGGTGGTGTATGTTTGATAGTGGACGACATCTGGGCATTGGAAGAATATCCACAGATCCTCTCAGAGCACAGGCCCTGCACTTTCCAGTACTCCGCTCCAGACTTAGGTTAAATGATGGACCTGACCAGAAAAAAAACCCATTTCTAATTACACAAATTCAAAGACATGCATGCAAGATTTGTGCGGAAGATATCAGTGGTTTCTGCTTGCCTGGCACCCATTATTCCCTTTTTCTTTGGGGGACCACCCTTGCTGTTACGGCTCTAGGGGGGGATGCATGACTTAGTCCTGGTGTGCAGTTTTTGGTTCAAGGATAGGCAAGGGCCCAAGCCAGGCCAATAAGATCCCTTGCTAGAACTTCTGCACTAAGTACTGGGAAAGAGTTATTCTTTGTCCCCTGAGGATGCCAAGCTGGCAGGATGTTGACCCACATTGCCATCTTGGGGCGAGATCCTGCCTGAGAATGATACTAAGCCCAGACAAAAGCAGAGCCATGAGTCAGGAAACATCAGTTTTGTCCCTTGATCCAGCCATTCCTGAAACCACATGCATTCATTTAATTAACCAGTATTTTTCATTTTTTGTTTTGTCTAAGCCAGTTTGTACTGAGTCTCTGTCATTTGTGACCAAACAGATTCTGACCAATATCATCTGTGAATCAACAAGCCTATCTAGCAACTACTAGATACTGAAAAGGATAACAAAGGTCATGTGGACCTGGATGAAACACATGTGGTGTGGTAGAAGGCACACAGGCCTGGGAACCAGCTCAAGTCCCAGCTCTGGTACCCCCAGGAGGTATAAAATAGCCTGCCCTCTCCTAAGATATTACTGGTATCAGGATGATACTGCCACATGGGTCTGCCTCTTAGGAATACTGGCCAAGTGATAATATGCATACGAAAGCATTTTGTAACTTGAAAGCCCGATGCAAACATACTAACAAATTATGTTCTCAATCTGTGCTGTCCAACATGGTAGCCACATAGCCACGTGCAGGTACTGAGCACCGAAAATGTGGCTGGTATGAACAGAAGTGCGCTGTGGCTGTAAAATGCACACTGGCTTTTGAACACTTAGTATTTTTTCAAAATAATGTAAATATTATATTAATAATCTTTATATTGATTACGTGTTGAAAGGATGATATTTGTGATCTATTGGATTAAATGAAATAGACCATTAAAATTATTTTCACCTGTTTCTTTTCCTTTGTTTATGGGGATATTTCAAAATCTTAAAGGGCATGTGTGGCTTGCATTTGTGGCTCACATGACATTTCTATTGGACACTGCCAGTCTAAATGGTGAGGGATGGTTTGTTGGTGTGGGAGATCACCGAGGTCTGGCATAGTCAGGAAAACCAGAAAAACCCCAGATCCAGTGACAGGGGTCAGGGGAGGACTGCTTTTGGAACCAGTCGCCTTTGGTTGTTGTCTCTAATTTTCCCCATGAGTAAGATGGACTGTCTTTCTCCATCATGCCTCTCACCACTCACCACCCACTGCCCACCACAGAATGAGATGGTTTCAGCATCCTATGTGCTGTTCACAGTTGGAATGCTGGCAGTTTTGCCACAGCTTCTGATCTCCTTGTGCTCGATGGTTTCCTTTTCTGAAATGCCCACATCCAGAAAGGAGGTCCTCTGGTTTCTGTGACTTG
>NW_007729170.1:98495-100746 GCF_000696425.1 Galeopterus variegatus
ATGGTTTCCTTTTCTGAAATGCCCACATCCAGAAAGGAGGTCCTCTGGTTTCTGTGACTTGGGCATGTCTTCAGGATTCTCCCTAGGGTGACATCTGTGGTCTGCTGTCCAACATCATGCCCCCCCTTTCTGGGAACAGTGCACTTTGTTCTTAGCCTGGGTTATCCCCAAAAGGAGACCCTGACGCAAGGACTGGGTGCAAATGGTTTGGGGGGAAAGAATCACAGGAAGCGCTGTGAGGAAGTGAGACAGAGAAAGGATGGAGGCCAATAAAGAGTGGAATCGTAAGACTGCTGTGAACAACAGGAGCTTAATTCCTTGGGGGACACTTTGAAAAACAGTGTGGAAACATCCCATAATTGTCCCACTGAGGGGTGAGTAAGTTGGGATACTTATTCACTAACTTTTATTCCTCAGTGTTGAGGATAAGTCTTGGGGTATTAACGCTCTGGTATTCCCAGCTTGTCTTGTGTACTCCTGGGAACAGAGAATGCTCTCAGGCACAAAGATGCTGGGATCTATACAGTATCCAGGAAGTGTCTGCAAGTGACCTTCAGGAAAGGCTGTGTCTGCTACACCTTAGAAGGCAGAGAGGAGAGATGGAGAGAAGTAAGGTCACTGGTGACATTTATGGTCTGCTGGATCAAGCCTTGCCTGAAGCCTACCTATAGACTTATTTACCTGCACCTATAAATCCCATATATTGTTTGAGCTGGTTTGAGTTCTCTGTTATTTGCCACGTAACAGTTCCTAACTCATCTCTTTCCTAACCTTGTTCCCACAACTGAGAAGATGCTTTGTGCTTTCAAAACCAGGAAAGAGGGCTGATGGGTAAGTCATAGCATCATTTCCTTCCTAAAACCAAAGTGCAATGGTAAGGAGATGAGGAGCCAAGTCCTCCTCATGACCCAGGGGCCCTCCTAGTGGAGGGACCTGAGTGGGGAACTCACTCAAGTCTCTCTCAACACCATGTTCCAAATCGAAAGCCACATTCAATGAAGTGGTGTCAATTCCAGAAAACTGAATTTATAATGAGAATCTTGCTGTGGAAGCAAATGGTCTTAAAAGGTTTCTTTGGTGCTCCAGGAATTCTCACAAGCAATAAATGGAAAATAAAGAGTTATCTTATATATTTTGTATAGAATATAAAATAATTGTTTTCAAAAAATAATTTATAGAAAATAACTAAGGTCGAAGTTAAACAGGAGTAAATTTCTCTTGACCTTCACATCGTTTCACAAAATTTTGTGGACTCAAGAGGACATCCAGGCTCCCGGGAGATTCTGAGACATCTGAGAACATCTGGGACCTCCCTCAAGCCTACGTCTCCTGCATCCAGTCTCTGACCCACCAGCCTGGGTCAGTGAGTTGGGTGTCCTCAGTTTTGCTCTTGGGGGTGAGTGGGGTGGTGGGAAAAGATACATTTCCATTCCTCATATGGCCGCAAGAGGGAGCTCCCAATGGTCGGCTGTACCTGAAAGGAAACTGCAGTCCTGTCCATGAGGACTGACACAGAAAACTCGATATAAAAGGAGTCTTCTGATAAATCTCAGCATCTTCTTGCTAACACGCTAAAATCAATTACAGAAGTGCTCAATCACTGAGCACTTTTAGTCTATTCAATGTATCCTCTCAGGATCTGAGAAGCATTGTCCTATTAAATCTCAGTCATTTGATTTTGGGCATCTGCTTATCTTGGGAGCTGCTCCTACATTTTACAAGGTGAATTTCAGAGCAACAATATTAAAGATTTAGAACGAGGGTAAAGTTAACACTGAGCCTTTGGGCCTCAGAACTGACAATGGAGCCAGAATCACTATTTACCATTCTAAAGCTCTGATCCTCATTTCATAATTGTTTCTGAAGAATGCCACCGTCACCCCACTTCCCTGCATTTGTCTGAGTCTTTTCAATTCATATTTGAATGGATTCTCTCTCTCTCTCTTTTTTATTATTATTATCATTTTGCCAGGGACTTGGGATCATTATAAGGCTTCCCTGCATTTGTCTGAGTCTTTTCAATTCATATTTGAATGGATTCTCTCTCTCTCTCTCTTTTTTATTATTATTATCATTTTGCCAGGGACTTGGGATCATTATAAGATTGCGGGTAATGACAGACCATAATTAAGCTTAAAACAGATTTTTCTTTTAGGAAAGAGAAGAATCCACTCTAGCTGAGACTCCAGATTGCCTGAGCTGTAATTTGTGGTGCTGTCACAAAGGGGTTCTTTTTCTGCATGGAGCGCCA
>NW_007729170.1:100819-109496 GCF_000696425.1 Galeopterus variegatus
TCATTTGATTTTGGGCATCTGCTTATCTTGGGAGCTGCTCCTACATTTTACAAGGTGAATTTCAGAGCAACAATATTAAAGATTTAGAACGAGGGTAAAGTTAACACTGAGCCTTTGGGCCTCAGAACTGACAATGGAGCCAGAATCACTATTTACCATTCTAAAGCTCTGATCCTCATTTCATAATTGTTTCTGAAGAATGCCACTGTCACCCCGCTTCCCTGCATTTGTCTGAGTCTTTTCAATTCATATTTGAATGGATTCTCTCTCTCTCTCTCTTTTTTATTATTATTATCATTTTGCCAGGGACTTGGGATCATTATAAGATTGCGGGTAATGACAGACCATAATTAAGCTTAAAACAGATTTTTCTTTTAGGAAAGAGAAGAATCCACTCTAGCTGAGACTCCAGATTGCCTGAGCTGTAATTTGTGGTGCTGTCACAAAGGGGTTCTTTTTCTGCATGGAGCGCCACGATGAGAAAGGAGCCGAAGTTGAGGGCTGTGTGCCTCTCCCCACACACTCCGTGGAGCGAGCAGAATGGACGCTTAAACAGCTAAGTATAGCTTGAAACTGATTACAGGCCAGATCCTGCTATTGTGCATCATCAGTTGTCATTGTTGAGGCTGCAGTTGCGCTGGGATGTTTCTCCTTGTCACCTGCTCTAAGCTCGTTTCTAGGACAGGAGTGAAACTCTATGGTGAGCTTCAGGCCCAGGGGTG
The DNA here is from genome assembly GCF_000696425.1 of Galeopterus variegatus. Taxonomy (NCBI): domain Eukaryota; kingdom Metazoa; phylum Chordata; class Mammalia; order Dermoptera; family Cynocephalidae; genus Galeopterus; species Galeopterus variegatus. The sequence goes on from NW_007729170.1 coordinate 101,542, forward strand.
GAGGAATTATTCTTCCGGTGTGGTGCCCAACAAAGAGCTTGGCAGGTCTTTGGAAATGGAATATGGGCTGGCTTCAGCCATGATGCCTTTAGCTGGTATTGCTATGGCTTCCAGATTTATGGATAATCTCTAACAAAGAGGGTGGAAGCTGCGGCTCTGTCCTCACTAGCTAGTGAACTAAGCAAGCAGCTTAAATTCCCTGACCTTAGGTTTTTCATCTGTACAATGGCTATATACTCTTCTAGTTCCAATGTAGGTTTGAGGACCAATAAAATGAGATATGTGAGGACCCTGGAAATGCATGTATTCACACACATACACACATTCATATACATACACACACATACACATGTGATATGCATAGTAGATCTAGAAACTATCATATGTGTTATTATAGGGTGTGTGTGTGTGTGTGTGTGTGTGTGTGTGTGTGTAGTTTCTTGGTAGTAGGATTGGGGTCAGATTATGGAGGATTTATATGCTAATGGGTGAAATCTGGACTTGACTGCCTAATAATAATACTAACAATGAACTTGCAACAGCGCTTACTATGAGCCAGGCACTGTTCTGAGCTCTTTACAGGTATTAAAGGAGTGGCTCTCGACAGGTGCACCCTTGACATTTGGGCAGGACAACTCTTCATCTCCTTGGGACTGTCTCAAGCATTGTGTGATTGTCAAAGGTTTTGCAGGACCTTCAGCATGCCTGCTGAAGTCATATGACAGTCCAACTCACTCTTTTTAAAATACTCAGCTAAAGACCAGTTTCCTAAGTATAGATGTGGACTGTTGAATACCAACACTGCTGTCCACAGATGGCTACGGAGTGCTTGAAATGCAGTTAGTCTGAATTGAGGCTTGCCATAAGTCTGAAATAATACACATTGGATTTTGAAGATTTAGTATGAGAAATATCTAATTGACATTTTAAAATATTGATTACATGATGAAATGACAATACCTTGGATATATTGTGTTATATCTGTCTCATCTGTTTCTACTTTTTAAAATGTGGAGAATGTGAAAGTATACCTGGAGCTTGCATTTGTGGTTTGTGTTATACGAGGGGTTTCAAAAAGTTCATGTAAAGATTAGTATTATCTTTTAATTCTATTTTTCCACAAACCTTTTGAGGCACCATCATATCTTTATTGGACAGTGGGCTCTTATGGAGTGTTTTTGAGCCAAAATAGTGTCAGAGCTGCTGTGGTGAATACCACTAGGCCAGCCCGACCAATATCTGTATTCTGTTTCTTCTGTACTAACAAAATCCTGATTTTGTTTGGGATGGCCTTGTGTTAAAATGCTCTTATCCTTAGATTCCCATGTAACCCAGTTTTTACCAAAATAGTGTCAGAGCTGCTGTGGTGAATACCACTAGGCCAGCCCGACCAATATCTGTATTCTGTTTCTTCTGTACTAACAAAATCCTGATTGTGTTTGGGATGGCCTTGTGTTAAAATGCTCTTATCCTTAGATTCCCATGTAACCCAGTTTTTATCCTGATTGTGTTTGGGATGGCCTTGTGTTAAAATGCTCTTATCCTTAGATTCCCATGTAACCCAGTTTTTGCCAAAAAGTATAAATGGAAGTCAACTGGATAGGGTGTCTGGGGAAAGCTGTGGTTAACATGAGAAAAAAAGAACTTGGCTGACATGTGTCTTTTGCCCTTTGCTCCCCTCTCCTGCTCCTGCCTGGAATGCAGATACAATGCCTGGAGCTGGAGCAGCCTCTTTGGACCCATGAGGTTGACAGTAACATTACAAGAATGGTGGAAGGAGGAAGGAGACTAGTTCCTTGAGTGGCTTCACCAGCCTAGCAATGCCCACCAGGGACTCTTCATTACATGAGCAGAATAGACACTTTTTTTTCTTGGGCCACTGCAGCTGGGTTTCTTTTACATGGGTTGAACGTGAGCCTAAGTGATCATTATCATTTCATATTAGAGTTAATGCAGTGGATGTTTTTGCATTTTCAGTCTGTCCCAAGCATTTGAAGTGTTTGGGAAAATGCTGATGTTAAGAATGGGGAGACTTTGAATCAGAGGAACTGGAGAAGGAGGATCTATGTGTTTAGCACAACTGCTTTTTATTTTTTATCATTTTAATTTTTTAAATTTTAACTTCTCAATACACATTGTAGTTGATTTTTGTGACCCTTTACCTGTTCCTCTTTCCTCCCTTCCTCTCCCCCCCATCATATCTGGTCACTTGTCTTAACAAGTTCAAAGAATTGTTTAGCACAACTGCTTTTTAATAAACTCTTTTTCCACTTAGTCAGCATCAACATCAGTTGCCTGCAACCTAGAGCCCTGGTGGACACAGCTGGGACTTGGTAAATGTCCTGCTCCTCCAAAATCTGTTATTAAAATCTGATTCCCCAGAAGAAGACACTGAGCCCTTAACTCTGCAGCAGGAAATGACCAGTCTGAGAAGAGGCACTTCCTTCCATTGGACTTCTGTGACAGGCAAAACTGATGACACCTCTTATCCCCACCCACCTCTATCTCCAGAGGCCACTGCAGTGCTGGGCCTACAGTGCACGGATGATCATTGTTTGAGTTGAAGTTGCTGATGAGGAAGTGCACCAGTTCATTTTCTGTTGCTTATAATAGAATACCTGAAACTGGGTAACTTATAAAGAAACAGGATTTATTTCTTACAGTTTTGGAGGCTGGGAAGTCCAGAGTTGAGGTGGGCATCTGGCGAGGGCCTTCTTGGTGGGAAGCCTCTACAGAATCTCGTGGTAACCAGGGTTTAACGCTAAAATGGCAAGAGTGCTTTAATGAACTCACTTGCTCTCCTTATGAAGCCCCCTCTACTCCCCGATAACCCATTTACCCATTATTCCATGAATGATCCACTAATTGGATCATTAATTACTCACGATCCAATCACCTCCTAAAGGCCCCACCTTTCAACACTGCCATGCTGGGAATCAAGCTCCCACATGAGCTTTGGGGGGACAACCATTGAGATCATATTGGGAAGCTAAGGCAAATAACAAACCTGGACAGGGAAACATAACGAGTGAGGAGTTGCTCAAACCTCAATCTTCTGCCTCTAGGTGAAGTGTACTTTCCAGCACGGCCCTCTGCTGTCAGCCCAGGGTAGTTTACACAGATTTAGTCAACCTGGATTCAAATCATGGCACCAATACTCATTGCTGTGTGATCTTGGCAGACCTGAGCTTTGGTTTCCTCCTCTACAGCACAGGCTTCAAGAGCATGGGAACTGCATAGCCACACAGGCTTCTCTGCACTTAGAAAGGCCCCCTACTTAGTTTCATGCTTTGCTGTTGCCATCTTTAAATTCTTAATGATTTTTTAACCAGTAGCCCTGCATTTTCATTTTGCACTGGGCCCCCAAATTATGCAGCCAGTCCTGCTCCTCTATAAAACAGGACTATTGTTTACCTCAAAGATTTGTGATGAGAATTAAAGTGGGAAAACATCTCTATGTGCTTAGCCAAGTGTCTGGAAATAGTACGTTCTCAGTAAATGATCACTGTTACCTATCAGGGCGGGTTAATCTCCTCAAAGCATCTTCCCCAGCAGGCTACGCTCCTACCCACTTGCTAACGTCCATATCCTCAGGGCCCAGGTGGGGACACATTTGACACTCAGAGCAGCATCAAGGCAGTGAGAGACTTTGAGCAACCAAGAATTCCCAGAGGTGGAAATTCTTTCCAAATGTAAAGGCACATTGAACTTCCCTGTGACTTTGACGCTGCAGATGGAATTTCCTAGAGAACTCTACGATGTGATTAGCCAGAAATGCCACAGGCTTGTTGCAGAAGCTTTGAGCTGCTTCTCTCTTCTAAAGTGCTTACACCTCCCTGCACTGGAAAGAAAGCACTGAGGTGCTTTGGGGATCAGACAGACTCCTCCTGAATGCTCCTTAAAATCCTCTGGACCCAACCTCATATTCCAGCCACTACTGCAGTGACCAGTTCCAGGCAGACTTTGATGAGCTTTGCGCAGGTGCAACTAGACATGTTTTCTGAGGTCCATAGGGGGCACCCTCAGAGTCTTCCCAACCTAGAACTGAAGGAGAGTAAATGCCTGGGAGGCCGCCATTGGCCAATGAGGGACAAAAGCTGATGGGTAGATGCCTCCCTTTCCATCCCCTTGCCAGACAACTTTGAAACACATTGCGTATGGCCACTTAGAAGGTCCTAGTGGGATGAATGGAGCAGCAGCCCCCATAGCACAGGCCAACTTGTTTCCTCCTCCTGTTCCCCACTCCAGTCCCCATGGATCCCACTCCTCAAGAGTAAACCCCTTGCAAGGAAGCCTTTGGCTCAGGCCCTGCTCTCTGGGGAGACCAGGCTAAGACAGTCCCCTTGACTCTCCTAAAATTCATTAATTCACAATATAATATAACCAACCGACACACATTTTTTAAAAAAAATCAATATAATACTATAATTGCATTTTAATGGAGAAGTAAAAGGGAAGTAATCTATTAAAAAAAAAAAAAAAGCTTTCAATTTGTACTTGTCCCAGCAAAAGTCTACTAGAAAATGCAGGGAGCTGTCTAGATATTGGTACCTTTATCTGGAATCACCAGGAGTATGACTTAGTGGTAAGAACCTTAAGTGGAGGGTCAGGGGGCCCGTTCGAGTAACCAGCTGTGCCATTAACCTCCTGTGCCATTTGAGTCCTTCTGTCTGGGCATTTGTTTACTCAAGGATGAAGTGTGGCACTGAACTGTACGCTCTCTAAGGACTATTCCAGATCTATTTTTATATGGTTTTCGGATCTTCTGACCTTTCCTAGACACTTATTTTTCTGTTCTGACCTCCCCCTAGCTGTTAGATCAACAATTGAAACAATATTATTATTTATTTAATTTAATGAATGAATAAATTAAATATTATATTTAATCTATATTTAGTATTATGGAGGATTCATACCTACCAGGCACTGACAAAAATACCCAAAGTCTGCGTTATTGGAGTTTACATTTGGGGAGGTAGTGGTGGTTAGGAGCAGACAGTAAACAAATGAGTAAATATATAGTACGCCAGGTAAGTGATAAGAGGTAGGGGGTTAGGGAATGGGAAGGCAGGAGGCAGGGAAGGTTGCTAAATCGATAAACTCCCTATGATACTCATCCCATAGAGTCGCCAATAAGTGGAGCAGCTGCTTTTGAACTGCCTCCCATTTAAAACGTCTGCTGTTCCAGTTACAATGATGGCATAATAAATGACCCTAAAATGCAGTGACTTAAAACAATTGTTATTTTATTAACTCTCATTGTTTCTGTTGGCCAGGAATTTGGGAAGTGCTCGGCCAGCCGGTTGGTTTTGACTTAGAGTCTTTCACTCATTGTAGTCAGGTGGTGGCTGGAGCTGCAGGAGTGGGAGGGTGGAGTCTTGGGGTTTCTCCGTGGGGTCTCCCTGTATGGACTGGTTTGGCTTCCCCACAGCATGGAGACCTTAGGGTGGTCAGACTGTTTACATGGTGGCAAAGAGCTCCGGGTGAGCCCCAGCAAACCAGACAGAAGTTGTAACTCCTTTTGTGGTGGGCACTCCCTGGGGAGGCCCCCATGATTCCTGCCCCCAGGGTCTACACTCTGTGTAATCACCTCCCCACGAGGATAGTGAGAACTGTGACTTGATTGTAACCCATCAACTATGGCAAAGGGGATAGGAAGTCCCTCCCATGGTTATGTTACATGGCAAAGGTGTAAGAATATTTCAGATATAATTAAGGTCCCTAAGCAACTGACTTTCAGTTGGTCTACACTCTGTGTAATCACCTCCCCACGAGGATAGTGAGAACTGTGACTTGATTGTAACCCATCAACTATGGCAAAGGGGATGGGAAGTCCCTCCCATGGTTATGTTATATGGCAAAGGTGTAAGAATATTTCAGATATAATTAAGGTCCCTAAGCAACTGACTTTCAGTTCATCAAAAGGGAGATGATCTTGAATGGGCCTGATCTAATCATGTGACCCTCTAAAAGAAAGCCTGGGCATTCCCTGAAGTGAGAGAATCCAAGAGCAGAGACTCTCTCTCCCCATTGCTTGCTGATTTGGGCTGAATTGTGCCCCCTGCCTCATTCAAATATTGAAGCCCTAACACCCAGTACCTCAGAATGTGACTGTACTGGGAGACAGGACCTTTAAAGAGGTGATCGAGTTAAAAAGAGACCGTTAGGGTGAGCCCTAATCCAACCTTATTGGTGTTGCTATAAAAAGAGGAGGAAGAGGCAGCAGGGATGTGCACACAGAGGACAGGCCACGTGAGGACACAGAGAGAAGACAGCCATCTGCAAGCCAAGGAGAGAGGCCTCAGAAGAAACCAAACCTGCCAGAACCTTGCTCTCAGATGTGCAGCCTCCAGAACTGTGAGAAAATAAATGTGCTGTTTAAGCCACGCATTCTGTGGTATTTTGTTATGGCAGCCCTAGCAAACAAATATACTCGTCTTTAAAAAGTCAGCTGCTGTGAATTCTACAGCCACAAGGAAGTGAATTTTGCCAAATATCCGAGGGAGCTTGGAAGTGGACTCTTCTCTAGCTAAGCCTTCAAATAAGAACACAGCCTCGCCAACACCTTGACTCCATCCGTGGGAGACCCTGAGTGGGGGGTCCAGCTAAGCTGTGCCTGGACTTCTGGCCCACACAAGGTGTGAGAGAATAAGTGTTCTGGTAAGTGTCTGTGGTCATTTGTCATGCCACATAGAATCCTAGTACATCTTTAATGATCCAGCCTTGGAAGCCACAGCATCACTTCTGCTGCATTATATTGGTTATAAGTGAGCCATGGGCCCACCCAGATTCAAGCACTGGGGTGGGAGGTATTGCTGTGGCCAAATTTGGGAAATATAGCCTGTGACACCTGCACAATTGAATTTTAATTGTGGCTCATATTTGAAACTGCAGCTGGCTTTCTGTGTCTATATCATCTTTATTTACACTGCATGTTTCCTCCAACTGGTCTTCACATAGACTCCTTGCAAGGCCTGTTGGAGCCCCTCTGAAGGATGTCTGCCTGTCCCTTTGAGGAGCCCCCAGAGTACGCCATATTATCAAACAGGCTTTTCCAAACACACCTTCCACATTTGATGACTATTCATTCAGGCGTTTTCACATAATGCCTTAATAGATAGAAACATTTACTTATCTGTATAGATTGTCTTTCATCCCACCTTTGTTCCTGGTGGCTGGTTCCGTTGGTGCAGACTGGGAGCATGAGTGAGATGCACTGATTGGAAGTGTGTGCCTCAGCACCCTGCAAAGTTGGCCCTGAAATAGGCGCATTCAGATAGTTCTCAGGGGTACCTGCTCTGAGAAGTCCCCAGTCTGAACCTGCACCATTGCTGGGGGCCCAACAGGAAACCAGGGTCCAGAGCTCTGTCCCCAGGCTGGAAAACCAGAAGTGCCCTTGGCCCTCCATCAGCCATGACACCGTCTGCTGTGCCCCTAGCTAGGAAGGACCTTGGAGGACATTTAGGCCAACCAGATATCTGGTGCTCGGTTCCCTTCTACAACACCCCCACCTAGTGGATCTTCCAGAGTGTTTCTCCAATGGGGATAATAATAACTCCCTGTTGCCCCAGGGAAGGAAAGGGCAGGTTCTATCCAGAAGAAAGAGTCTCTAAACTTGAGTCTCTAAGCTGCCTTCCATGACCTCTTTAGCAAGACAGTAGACTTGACAGCCAGGCACTATCAACGGAGGATTTCCTAAATTCCTTTAGTTTCATTACCATATTATACCTTGGCTGACTAGATCATAGAGCTTTACCACAAGAGAGGAGCAGGAAGCCATGGTGCGATGCAGAGGAAATGGGGAGTCCATTTCTTCTAGTCCAGGAGACTGTGGGAGGAAGAGGAGAGAGGCCGGGGAGGCAGAGAGGGACCAGCTGAGGCCCTGGGAGTGAAGGGTGTGCTTCAGAGGTCAAGGGGAGGGCCAAGAACTCCGTGGAGCCAGTGACACTCTTCCC
>NW_007729170.1:110195-116288 GCF_000696425.1 Galeopterus variegatus
CTGCTGGGGGACAGAGAGGCCACAGCAGGTAAGTTCCTAAGCCTGGGGCAAGTGGCCAAGATTCCATGATGGGTCCTGACCAACAACAACAGTGATATTTGACATGTATCAAACCCTTACTGAATATGAGGCATTGTTCTAACTGCTTTTCATTTATTATCTCATAGTTAAACTTTGAATTAGTCTTTTTAGGTAGGTACTATTATGATCCCCACTTTTCAGATGAGGAAACTGAGGCACCTGACCAAGGTCACTCAGCAAGATAAGATAAGATCAACCAGACCTCAAGGTCAGAGACCAAACCAGGGCAGGGCAGAGGACAGAATGTATCCAGAAGATTCTATATGCATGTGAGAACCTTTCTCTACCCAGCTCCACTGCCACAAAGACCCCGAAAGTTCTTCTGAAGGAGAAACTGAAGAGGATGGAAATCTGAGAAACTGAGCAATCAACTCATAACTCATGATTTAACAAGACTATTTAAACTGTTGGATTAGACTGAGTTTACTGGATTGGCCTATGTATGGTTTACTCACTACACAGTGCGGTGGGATCCTTAAAATATATTAGGTCAATTAGAGGAAAATATAGAAGGTTAATTCTTTGCACTTTTGAGTGGAGTGCAACTAAATTTATGACTTGACTTCATTTCTTAGCCTGGCCTATCTAAGGCACTATTTGGTCTGAACTTGAAAGTCAGGCAGTTCTGGGTTTGGATCCAGCTGAGCTACTCACTTGCTGTTTTACTCTGAACAACTTACTTAGCCCTTGAGGGCTTCATTTTCTTCACATGAAAAATGATAACAAGTGTATATTGTTTAGAGCAGAGGCCAGCAAACATTTTTTATGAAAGGCTAGAGAGTAAATATTTTAGACTTTGAAGGTCATAGAATGTCTGTTGCAACTCCTCAACTCTGCTGTTGAAGCATAAAAGCAGCCACTGACAATACATAAATGCATGAGTGTGGCCGTGTTCCAATAACACTTTATTTACAAAAGTCGACAGAGAGACAGATTTGTTCTGAAAGCCTTAGTTTGCCAAACCCTGGGCTGAGTATAGGCTACACAATATCAAAGAGATGCCCAAATGCTCTCCCTTAAATTAGACAAAAGTTTATTTCTCTCCCTGTTAACAGTCTGGAGATGAGCCATCTAAGTTGGTGGGACAGCTCTGCTCCATGTAGTCACTCAGGATCCAGGTTTTTTCCATCCTTTGTTCTTCCATGCCTGAGGAACATTCAAGGAATAGCAAGGACAAGGTTGGAGTGGGTGGAGTCAAGTGAGCAAGGGGACGAGGTTAGGAGATGAGGTCAGAGAGGCTGTGCGTGTGTGTGTGTGTGCGTGTGTGTGTGTGTGTGCGCGCGCACGCGAGAATGACAGAGAGAGTAGTTTAGGTTCTGTAGGCCATTGTAGGGGCTTTGCTTTTGCTCTGTTGATGATGAGAAGCCCTAACTTTTCCCTGAGCCACCTGATCTGACTTACATTTTAACACCCACTCAGTGGAGCACAGCAGGAGGCAGGAAGGCAGCAGGGGAACCAGTGAGGTGGCCACTGCAATAATCAAGGCGAGGACAATGGTGAGTTGGACCAGGGTGGAAATGATCAGATTCTGGACATATATTTAAATGCAACTGTGCTTTTATTTTTTTCTGCTGTAAAAATTCACGACTTTGTTCAGCTTATCAAAAATCAATCCACCAAATAATTATGAATCACTGTGTAGGTCAGTCACATTTGAGATATGACCAAAGGCCACTGGGAACCACTTAATTTCTTAGTATCATTGTGGCAAATAGTTCCACATGAGCAGGAACTGTGTCTCTTATTAAACACTGAGTATCTGGTGCCAAGCACAGTGCCCAACACACAGCAGGCCTTTAACAAATACTTGCTGAAGGGATGGAAGGAAGGAGGGAGGGAGGGAGGGAGGAAGGAAAGAAGGAAGGAATTTCCCTAATAAAACACAAAAATGCAATGAGCACAGAGTCTGCCATAAACTAAACCTTTGTGTTACTTTCATAAGGATGCACTGCTTTCACTTTAGAGTCTTACTATGTAGAGGACAAGAGTCCAAGGTGAGAAGGAGGTGCTGGCACAGGCTGTCACATCCCCAGTTCCAGTGGCCAAAGCCTCAAGGATGCACTGCTTTCACTTTAGAGTCTTACTATGTAGAGGACAAGAGTACCAAGGTGAGAAGGAGGTGCTGGCACAGGCTGTCACATCCCCAGTTCCAGTGGCCAAAGCCTCCCAGGCTTCCTCCTTGTGCTTCAGTAAATCACAAAGTCATGGGCTTTTACAATCTTGATGACTTGGAATTGAGATGGTTAAATCTGCACATTCCAAGGAGATGCCATGTTCATCACCTTCTGCTTTAAAGACAAAGCACAGCAGGAAGGTGCCAGGTCCACCACCCTTGGCCAAGACACATCATCTCTGGGCCTCAGCTTCCTGCCTAATACACAAGGGTGTGAAGCTGGAGGCTGAGAAGGATTCCAGGCCCTCATGAACCATGCATCCTGGGCACCAGAGGGAGTGGCTAGCTGGTGGCACAGGAGAGGGGCTCACATCAGCAACTACTGGTGGGTAGCAGGTGCAAGACAATATGGCAGGGAACAGAAAAAGCTGGCCCTTGGGAACCCTCAGTCAGGGATGACCCATCCAGCTTTTCATGTTACCTGCACAGCAAAACAGGCCTCTCACCACTACCACATACATATGCTTTTCTTTGAAAGGAATTACAGAAAAAAAAAAAACAAAACATGGGCTTTGGAGTCACACACATCTGACCAGCACTTGGCACCTACAAAGCTATAGCTTTTTGTGTATTTATGGGTTAAAAGGGGAGTGTAGCCCAGTGGACAAAAATAAACCCTCTGACTCTAGATTTTCCTGGGTCCAAATCCAGGCTCCTCTACCTTCTGCTGTGTGATTCCAGACAAGTTCCTTAACCTCTCTGTGCTTCTGTTGATTCATCTGTAAAATGGGGATAATGATTGGACCTGCCTCACAAATTTGTGAGGACTTGAGATAACAGTTATGAAGCTTTTAGGATAGATAGCATCTGGCACTGGACAAGGGCCTTGTAAGGGTTACATATGGTTATTATTTTCTGTGTCACCTTGGGCAAGTGACATGAGCTATCTGTCTCAGCTGCTTCATCTGTAAAAGAGAAAATAATATTGATCCTGCCCACTGGTTATGAGGATTAGATGCAAAATGTTATAGAAGGTGTGAACTATACAAATAAACAAATTAAATGATAATGGGATCACTCTCCCTGGCTGCACTTCGAGCATCTTGGAGTCAGTACAGTGCTGTGGTTGAAAGTGTAGATTCTACTACATGAGGGCTGCCAGACTTAGCCAATAATACAGGATGATCTGTTACATTTGAATTTCAGAAAAACAATTAGTGGGTTTTTTAGCATAAGTATGTCCCATGCAATATTTGGAAAATCCTTATACTAAAAAAAAAATTCATTATTTATCTGAAATTCAAATTTCACTTGGCATCCTGCATTTTATCTGGTAAATCCTATTCTGGAGGTGAACTCGTTGTGTTTGTGTTACAGGTCTCATTTGCTGGGCAAATCTGTGCAAGTTACCTAACTGCTCTGGGTTACATTTTCCTAGCTTTGCCACTCTTTAGCTGTGGGACCCAGGGAAGCCCTCAGCTTCTTTGTGCCTCCATTTCCCCATCTGTAAAATGGGGATATGAGAGTGCCTGCTTCCCCAAACAGTTGTGAGAATAAATGAGGGATGGCATGTAATACCCTTTGCCTCATGCCACACATGCAACGAATGCCAACCATTTGTTCAATCAGCATCCTTTCAGCAAATATTAACTGAGGCCCCCTTTGGGGCCAGGCACGCTGGGGGAACAGAGGTGACCCACACAGACACAGCCTCTGGAATGAGTTTCCTCCTGCCATGACCTCCCACCCCACCCACAACTTTAATGGTTAGAGAAAGTGTCAATCGATTTCACATCTTTAATTTCCTAACAGCTCGGCAATCATTTGTTTGAACTCACTTATCATTATTATTATCATTTATTTTTTCACAAAGTTCCCCTTTTTCCTTCCTCCGGGCCATGACTATAAATCATTGTCTATGATTCCATGCTTAGAGCCAGGGCTAGAACCTACTCATTGGAAGGTTTTACTGGGTTATTTATTGCGACAGAATATGCAAATGCGTTGGCCATGAACATAGGGGAGAAAGCCACCTCAGCAGTATGTGCGGGACGTAAATGCTGGGAGGGGGGAAGTGTCATTTTTAGTAAGTAGAGCAGATACTCCACTTTGCTGAAAATATGAAATACCAGAATATTCTCCCGACTGTCTATGTTACTGAAAGAAATGTAAAGTTGACCTGCTTTTTCCTTCAGGACCCCAGAATGATATTATATTTCGTTGTAGTTGGTGCAATTCAATGTGAAAAGCTGATAAAATAGCAAATAAAAACTAGGAAGGGATTGTGCAGGGATAGAGCTTGACCAGACTATATGAACTCTCCCCATCTGCACAGCAGAAGATCCTCTCTCGGCGCTGCCAGATTTCTTTCGTCTGGTCTGTTTCATACCAAAAGGATATTTTCCAAGTGGTTAAAAATCTTTTCCTCTGGTCTCTGTGCACAACGTGTGGACAGAGTTAGGAAATAGGGAGCCTGACCTCCCAAGATCCGCATAAGGATGAAGCACCGCCTTGCCTTGGGTGGTTGATGTCAGAGGGGAGAGGCTTTTCTCCTGCTCCGGATGTTTCCTTCCACTTGGAGGGAGCCACGGGAGTAGAGTACTCTGGGCCTCACTCTCCAGCCCTGTCGAGGAGGGATGTCCTAGTATGGTTTGGAGAGTTAGGACTGAGGAACTGGACACACTAACGCCGGTCTTGCCCCAGCCCTTCTGGTCTACTTGCTGAGTATGAACATTTCCTCTGCCCCCCCATGCTGGAAATCTGTGACCAGGTTGGTCAAAATGTCTTTTTTGGGCATCAGTGTTAGGAAACCCACTTGCCTGCAGACAAGAAGTCACAGCCTTCAGTATAATCCCTATCGGTAATCAAGGTGCTCTTCTGGCATTTTCCCTATTTCTCAAAAGGTGCAATATTCAGACAGAAAATGGGGGCTTGGAGGCTTGTGACAGGGTTCTATCAAACCCCAGGGGTTTACAAAGATGTCTCTGAGGTATCCTGCATGTTCTTCAGAGCAACCTCATCTTCCTCAGGGTCAGTGCGACCCACAGAACACAGGCTGAAAGACCTGACTGTCACTAAAACATCTTCTCGGGAGTGGTTAAGGAAGTCAAGGCCATTACGTTCCTCTTCCACATTCAATTCCCAGTAAAGACTCTGCCAAATTGCCTTCAAGAAATCTCTCCTCAATTTTTAGCTAAATTGAACATTTTCTCCTTTTAATCTCAATACAGCTGTTTACTCATGAGGCATATACCAACCTGGGCATGAATTGTTTGTGGAAATGGCACCCGTATATAGTGGGGGCTGGGGGTAGTTGTGGGTGTGGTGTGGTGTGTGTATGTGTTGGTTCCTGAACTTTCTCAAATTAATGGATTCATTTGGTAGCAACCTCATTCCTTATTAGCCAATAAAAATGGGGGCGTATTCGTCACACATTACTGCAAAACAAATTACTCTAAAACTCAGCAGCTTTTTTTTTTTTTTCCCTTTTTGTCTTTTTTTTTTTTCGTGACCGGCAACGGATTGCAACCCTCAGTGTTGCGCCCGCCCTTTTTGTCTTTTTTTTTTTTCGTGACCGGCAATGGATTGCAACCCTCAGTGTTGCGCCCGTACCGGACCAGGACCGGCAACGGGATCGCAACCCTTGGTGTTGCTCCCGCATCTCGCTCAGCCAGTGAGCGGCCAGTCTGTATGTGGGATCCGAACCCTCGGCGGGAGCGCTGCTGTGCTTCCCAAGCGGCGCACTGTAGCAGTGCGCCACTGGGCCGGCCCTAAAACTCAGCAGCTTAAAACAATAAATGCTTATTATTTCACAGAGTTTCTGTGAATCAGGAATGCAGGAGTGGCTTAGAGGCACCGGGTTTCTCCTGAGGTTGCGGTCAAGGCTCTGGCTTGACCAG
>NW_007729170.1:116398-124743 GCF_000696425.1 Galeopterus variegatus
AAACTCAGCAGCTTAAAACAATAAATGCTTATTATTTCACAGAGTTTCTGTGAATCAGGAATGCAGGAGTGGCTTAGAGGCACCGGGTTTCTCCTGAGGTTGCGGTCAAGGCTCTGGCTTGACCAGAAGGCTTGACTGAAGCTGACAGGTCCACTTCCAAGATGGTTTGCTCACATGGTGCTGGTTGTGGCAGGTGACCTCAGTTCCTCCTGTGTGGGCATCTCAACAGGCTGCTAGAGTATTTTGCAACATGGTGGCTGACCTCCCTCAGAGTGAGCAATCCAAGACCTATCTCAGAAGTCAAACAGCAACACTTTTGCCACATTCTATTCCTTAGAAGTGAGTCACTAAGCACAGCTCACACTCCAGGGAAGGGAAACCAGGCTCCACCTCTCAAAGGCAGAGGCATTAAAGAAGTTGCAATCGTATTTTAAAACCACCACACATAACATGGTGCAGGAAGAGAGAAGCAGAGGCAGAAGAATATTAAATACTGAATTTATAATAGCAAGAATAAAATACATTAAAATGTTTAAATATTTGGAGCTTCTTTCCCTCTATTGTTTGCCCAGGAAAATGGATGTGGAGAAATGAGGAAGAGGACCAGGCAACAGAGGCAGTGGTGAGATAAGGGAGAGTTTTGCTGAGGACTGGAGAGAAAGGATGGGGTCTGCTGCTGGCGTGAGTTTGGAGAGCAAGAGGTTTGGAGAGACGATTTCAGAAGCAGTGCACAGACGGTTATGAATAGGCTTTCCTCTTCTTCCAGGGACACTTGCGGATAGAGTCTTTATTAAGATCAGAATTACTTGTATTTACTATCTGGTTTTTGGGCTGTTTCATTAAGTGCTACAGTGTGGTGAGAGTGGATCACATGCCTCCTATTGTTTATTCGGGTTACATTCGCATTCCCTGAGAATTTCCACAACAAATGTAAAACAGCAAGAAGTGCTATTTTTAAAGCTTCTTAAATGCCTTTGTATCTTAAGACTTTTGTATTCTCAGTCCCTTGCACAGTGCTGTTCACACAGTAGGTACTCAAATAATAGCTGAAAAGACATAAGTGAAAAGATTATTGAGATTTTCGCATGATTTATGAGCCAGGATGCTGCAACCCAAACGGACAGAAAAATGATGTAAACTTGAAATTAAAATATTTTAGAGTTGCAATGTGTCCAGAATTCTTAGATGGATCAGGAGAAACAAACGCAGGAGGCTAGGAGTGAATCACACAAGGGTGAGCAGAGAGAGTTGAGGTTGGGCCCAAGACAAGTGTCAAGAGAGCTACTTTCTCCCGAGGCCCCAGCCCTACTTTTATTTGCTCTTCAGCTCACAGTCCCCTTGAAAGCAAACAGGGAGATGGCAGAACCTACTGGGCTGGAGATACAACCTGGAATCCCTCAGTCCCACAACTGGAGATGCTGAGCACAGCTCTGTGTCATTCCTGGGAGTGATGGATGGTGCAGGGTGGAGCACAGAGAGCTAGACTTGTTATTCTCTGCCCTAATAATTG
The DNA here is from genome assembly GCF_000696425.1 of Galeopterus variegatus. Classification (NCBI taxonomy): domain Eukaryota; kingdom Metazoa; phylum Chordata; class Mammalia; order Dermoptera; family Cynocephalidae; genus Galeopterus; species Galeopterus variegatus. The sequence continues at coordinate 117,909 of NW_007729170.1, forward strand.
CTTCATGGAAAACGAAGAGAACTTAGCTGTTCTTCCTCTCTTAGCTTTTCGTGGACTTCCTGGAGTAGACACCTGGAGGTGTGTGCAGGAGCTTTGGGGCTCTGTATTAGTCTGTTTCTGTTGCTGATAACAGAATACCTGAAACTGGGTAATGTATAAGGAAAAAAAGTTTATTTCTTACAATTTGGAGTCTGGGAAGTCCAAGGTCCAGGGAACTCATCTGGTGAGGGCCTTGTTTCTGGTGGTGACTCAACAACAACCCAGGGTGTCACATGGCAGTAATGGCTAATTAGCAAGAGAGCTAAGCTTCTCACTCGCTTTCCTGATAAAGCCATCAGAACCATGCCCATGACCACCCATTAAACCATCAACAGACTAATCCATTCATATGGGCACAGTCCTCCCAATCTAATCACCTCTCAAAGGTCCCACCTTTCAATTCCCATCATAGGATTTCCCACCCTCTTAACACTATTGTAATGGAGATTAAGTTTCCAATACATGAACTTTTGGGGGACACGTCTGACCCATAGCAGACTCACATACAGATTCTAGCATGTACTGGGGACTCTGGGGTGACATTTCCATTACTGTTGTATTAGATCATTTTCTGTCACTTAGAATAACAGAAACTGGGTAATTTATAATAAAACAGCTTACTTCTTACACTTTGGGAGGCTGGGAAGTCCACAGTTCGGGGGTGCATCTGGTGAAGGCCTTCTTCTGAGTGGGGATTCCTTACAGAACCCTGCGGCAATGCAGAGTGTCACGTGGCAGGAATGGCAAGAGCTCCCTAACATGCTCACTTGCTCTCCTTTTAAAGCTATAAGTGCCACTCCCATGATAACCCACTAAACCATGAGCCCATTGCTCCATGAGTAGATTAATCCATTCATGAGAGCATAGTCCTCACGATCCAATCACCTCTTCGAGGCCCCACCTTTCAACACTGCCATAGCCTGATTTCCCACCCTCTTAACACTGTTGCAATGGAGGTCAAGCTTCAGTGAGTTTGGGGGAACATTCAATCCACAGCAATTGTCAGCCTCTCTTCCTATGTGGCCTTGGTTCACTGTCTGGCTGAAGGCAGAAGCAGCAGAAGTGGTTCATGTTTAGCAAGAGGCTGCCTACAGCAGCGGCCATGAGGCGTGGTTTGTCCAAGGCCTTCAGTCTCAGCTCTGCTACCCAATTGTTGGAAAAAGTCACGTGTGCCAATTAACCCCTGGTTAATAAAGGTCTGTCCTGTCTGGGAGGCAGGCACAGAAGCCAATTGCAATGGCAGGTGATCAATGAAGGTGACACATGACTTATACCTCCAATTCTCCACAGATGGTTAATCCCCAATTAGCTCTCTGAGAAGTGGAGAAAAGAAGTGTACTCGCCCTAGATGGGACTGGGCAACTTACACAGATCACTTTAGTGCCAACATGAAATGCACTGAGATATTAGGATTGGTCTCTGCCTTAATGAGCTCCTGACTTGCAGGTTTGGAGAAATTTAGTTCTTTTTTGCACTTCTCCACAAACAAAAAACAATGACATAATGGTAAAATAATAATGGCCCCTCTATCCTGGTCAAAAGAGTGCTTCCCCTGGCCTGCCGTGACCTTTTCTCCTATGAACTTATTCATAGGAGAATAAATAGTATTTATTTATTCTCCTCGTATTCCACCCAAATGCACTGGATACGTGTAACTGGTGGTTTGCAGTTAGTATTTATCCTGATCAGCTGGGCATCCATTCTGTCTGGTTGGTACCTGTGGTGGATGCACCTTAAGGTGACCCCCTCTGCACTCCCATGATTCATGTTATTGTATAATTCCCTCCCCTTGAGTGAGGGCAGAATCTGTGACCTGCTTCAAAACAACAGAATAAAGCAAAGGGGACGGGGTATCACTTCTGAAACTCCTGATGACTCTGAAGAAGCCAACAGTTATGTCATCAGAGGACCTATGGACCAGACCACATGGCAAGGAACTGTGGGCAACCTCTAGAAGCTTAAAGAGGCCCTCAACCAATAGTCAGCAAGAAAGCAGGGACCTTAGTCCTATAATCCTGAGAAAACCAATTCTGCCAACAACCTGGGTGAGCTTACAGGCAGATCTTCCCCCGGGTGCACCTTCAAGTGAGAATGCTGCTGACATAATGGTAAAATAATAATGGCCCCTCTATCCTGGTCAAAAGAGTGCTTCCCCTGGCCTGCCGTGACCTTTTCTCCTATGAACTTATTCATAGGAGAATAAATAGTATTTATTTATTCTCCTCGTATTCCACCCAAATGCACTGGATACGTGTAACTGGTGGTTTGCAGTTAGTATTTATCCTGATCAGCTGGGCATCCATTCTGTCTGGTTGGTACCTGTGGTGGATGCACCTTAAGGTGACCCCCTCTGCACTCCCATGATTCATGTTATTGTATAATTCCCTCCCCTTGAGTGAGGGCAGAATCTGTGACCTGCTTCAAAACAACAGAATAAAGCAAAGGGGACGGGGTATCACTTCTGAAACTCCTGATGACTCTGAAGAAGCCAACAGTTATGTCATCAGAGGACCTATGGACCAGACCACATGGCAAGGAACTGTGGGCAACCTCTAGAAGCTTAAAGAGGCCCTCAACCAATAGTCAGCAAGAAAGCAGGGACCTTAGTCCTATAATCCTGAGAAAACCAATTCTGCCAACAACCTGGGTGAGCTTACAGGCAGATCTTCCCCCGGGTGCACCTTCAAGTGAGAATGCAGTCTGGCCAACACCTTGATGGCAGCCTTGTGAGACCACCCACGCCATGCCTGGGCTCCTCACCCATGGGAACTGTGAGCTAATGAACAGGTTTTGTTTTAGGCCACCACATTTGTGATAAGTTGTTACTTAGCAACAGAAAACCAATACAGTGCCATGCCATACAGTTGTTAAGTACTTGGTTATCATCCCGTGATGGTTAATTCTAGGTGTCAATTTAGTTAAAGAATAGTGTGAAACCCGTACAGTTCTTTTTAGGTGTGTCCATGAGGATGTTTCCAGAAGAGATTAGCATGTGGGCCTGGGTGGACTGCGTGGGAAGGATCTGCCCTCAGCATGTGTAGGCACCATCCAATCCGCTGGGGGACAGGAGAGAACAAAATCAGAGGAAAAAGGCAAATTGCTCTCTCTATCCACTGGAGCTGGGATATGCTCTGCTCTTGTCTGTGGACATAAGAATTCAAGACCCTTCGGCTTTTGGGTTCCAAGACTTACACCAAAGGCGCCATCTGCTTCCCTGGTTATGAGGCCTTTGGACTTGGACTGAGCCACACTATCGGCCTCCAGTTTGCAGATGGCTTATGGTGGGACTCCTTAGCCTTCACAATCACGTAAACCAATTCCCCTAATAAGTTCCCTCATATATTTATATACATATCCTATTGGTTCTGTCTCTCTGGGGAACCCTGACTGATACGCAACCCTAACTGTTTCATTCATTGTACAGTCACACACTGTTTTATGAAGCAGAATCTTATCNGGCTTATGGTGGGACTCCTTAGCCTTCACAATCACGTAAACCAATTCCCCTAATAAGTTCCCTCATATATTTATATACATATCCTATTGGTTCTGTCTCTCTGGGGAACCCTGACTGATACGCAACCCTAACTGTTTCATTCATTGTACAGTCACACACTGTTTTATGAAGCAGAATCTTATCTAGATCTTGTATCGTTGACTATAGATTCATGGAGTTATGACTTTCTTTCTTAACTAGATTGTAACTCCCATGAGGGCAAGAACTCTGTTCTTGAACTTTTAAAAAAACCTCACAGTGTATCAAAATAGTTGGCACACAGGAAGTACACAGCCAAATGTGATTTGGGTTTTTGACCCTTTATTTATCCAACTAAACCACATGGGTCTTAAATTAAGGTACATGCAGCAAGCATGGACTGTACACCTACTTTGTGCCAGGTTAGACCCCAGACAGGTAGAGTAGTCAGAAGTCCTGCCCTCGAGGAATTCATGGTTCAGTCCACCCAGTGAGTATCTTTTAATTTCACCTCCTTCTTATCATGTAAAATTAGAAGATACCCAGAGATTCTTAGCTTTCTTTATCAATCTAGCAGGATTCTGATTCCACAGATCAGGTAGAGGTGTAACTGTTAACGTTCATCAGTGAATTTTCAGTGACTTTTTAGTTTCCAAATAAAAGCAACAAAAGGTCCCCATGGTGCCCATCTTCCATGTAAACAGGGAGTGAGCCAGAAGATACTGCTGTCCCTCAGCAGCCCATCACGGGCGTCCCTCCAACTCTGTGACTCACGTGGACATATCCACTTTTAGCAGATCAGAGATCAAAGCCATATTACGTAGGAACTACTTTTTATTCATAGACTTACAGAATATATCGAATTAAGAGGCATATCATTTGTTAACTCTATTTACCAAAAAGAGTTAAGTATATGTACAGACTTAAAATGCACCCACTGCAGCCTGCATACTGCAAAACTTGTTTCCATATACGTATAAATTATTCTTATTTTACCTAAGTTATACATTTAAAATACATATAAATGGTACCAAATGGTATACTGGCCTATTTTATCACAGTTCTTATACATTCCTGACAGTCAAAGGGACTGATAGGGAATGCACCGTTTCCTACTAGAAAAAAGGTAGATTCTGACACAAGCAATGGAGTAGAGTAGGATGAAAGTGCCTTGGTTTAGATCTCAGTGGCTTCACAATATAACTCTTATTTAAAATTAGCACTATGGTTGGTTCTCTTCATTAATAATTGGGACGCTTTAATTTTCCTGGTCATTCTACACTCTGCTTGCCTGGCGGAGGCAAAGCAAATCATTATCACTTCCTCTTTTCTTCCAGTTTATTTCTACTTTCCCAAAAGAGTTTCCTCCGCAGCCATCTGTGCCATTTTTCTACCCATTCCCTTTTCGGTGTCCCCCAAGCCTGGACAGCCTTACTTATCACATCTGCAATTGGATTATTGCATCCCCCTTCAGGGTGCTGTTGAACAGAATCTTTGGCCACTGCCTAATTAGAGAACTTTCTTCTGAAGCTGCGAAAGAGGGGCTGACACCTCTGCAGACGTATCAGGAAGCCTGCTAAAGAGATTTTCTTTAGGTGGCATGCAAATAGGCTCCCCTCCTGCAGACCTTCATCTCTCTTTCATTATACCCCCCGGCCAGAGAAATTTCCATCCCGAGTGCTCCTGACAGCCAAACCTCCAGCATCCCGCGCTGATTTCTTTCCTAAAAATACATAGCCTCTCACTCCACAGGGAAGAAAAATGCAACATTGCCATTTCCCGTGGCCCTCGAAAGGCTGATTATGGTTGAGATCAGTTCATCACTTGTGTGTTTGGGTTTTGAATTTTTCCATCATAGATCTCTAATTGTTTATCTGGTGGACATTGTGACAAGAACCAGATATGGCTCAATGTGAGCATCCCTCCCATAGCTGTGTGGGGGAAGAAACAACCGTGCCAGCTAGAAATTCTCTTTAGAACAACAGAAAACTGTCTGAAATTTCTGGAAGACCTTCAAGAGCAGCTCCTTGCATGTAATATCAGTTCCATCTTTGCTAATTGTTAAATGGATGGGTAGAGTGAATGGTGTCTATTCACTGTGATTTTCCTTCTGGCTACACATATTTTGTTGCATTTTGTATTTTATCTCAAGGTGCTGCTATATTCAAAATCATGATAAAAATGAAAGCCTTCCTTTGAAAGGGCAGAGCCGAGTGTCATTGAAAGAGAATACAATGCCTGCTGTTCAGAGGGAAAGTTCTAGCTCTGCCGTTCACTATTGGATAACCACAGGCAGGCAATCCACTTAGATTTTGTGCCTATTTTCTTCTCTTTGAAATTAGAAGAATACCTGTCCTCTAGTAAACTGAGGATCTATCATGAACGAATGAGATCCACACAGTGCTCTTCACATCTGAGATTCGTTTTTAGAGTCTTTATAAGGAGTCTGGGGTAAGTCCTCCCTGTCAGGCAGTAGCCTTAAAGCCTACGCGGAGGGATCAGTCCTGGAGGCCAGCCATGGAGATGATAAAGAAACCAGCTGAGCTGTTGGCCACCCCATGGGTGATGGGAAGCAAGGAAGAAGCAAGAGGGGCCCCTCCTCTAGCTTATCACCACAGGGAATGGTTCCATGTGTTCTCTGCTTTGGGCTTTTGTCTTTGTTGTTTGGTTAGTTTTTTATTTTATGTTATTACTCGGTGAAAGCTTCTTGCAGAAATTGTTTAAAACCTCAGGGACTCTTGGGATGGAGCAGTAAGATTAATGAAGCAAAGCTTCCACCACTGCGTGCCAAGAACATCTATGCTCCTTTGGTAAGCTGGCCAGAACAAATACCTCCTCCCACAGCACAGGCATTCTGTAGAGTGCAGGCTCTAGTCTTGTATAAAATGTTCTTAAAAGAAAAAGGAAAGAAAAGCTGATTGCAGCTGCGCGGATTACCTGCCTCTCCCACCCCAGCCCGTCATCTGCTTTCCATCTTTCTTCCACCCTCTAATGCCCCATCCGGACCAAGCCTGGCACCCTGTGATTCCTGGTTTTCCAGAATCTAGATGGTTACCAGAGTAGTGAGTGCAGATGGTTAGCCCCTGACTTCACCCTTAGAGGTACAGCTGGGACATTGGTACTGCTCCGCAGTGGCAGCCCTGTGAGATGTCCCAGTTGCCATCTCTCCAAGCGGCTGGAACCAAGAACATCATTTCCAGCTGGCACTAGTGCTGGGACTGTCTAAATGTCTCCTACACTGTGCCAAGAACCCCTTTTTTGCCCAGGCTTGTCTGAAGAGTTCCATGCCCCAGAAAGAATAGCTTGCCCATCTTCGCAGCC
>NW_007729170.1:125598-127306 GCF_000696425.1 Galeopterus variegatus
GAGTGATCTGTGCTTTAAAAATGAAAACAAACCACTTTTCTCCTGTTTGCTTTGTATTTGACAAAAAAGTTTCAAGCAAGAACACTACTATATGTGGGTGAGTTAGTTCAGTAAAATCCCTGGTTTCCTGGGCTGGAAACCTCCACTTGCTGTCCCAGAATGTACCCAACAGTGCTGATGTGACATCAGTACATCGTTTTCTGAGTGCTGTTTATTGCCTTGGTCTGCATTACTTAAAATCAGGAAACAACAAACACATTCATATTTGTGGCAAAACATCTACCTACTCACAATGTGGCAAATAATCATCATTAAAAAATAATACAGTACAATGTGATTGTGCTACTTTCATGGCTAGAAGAGAGGTTGTTGGATTACTCTTTCAGAGCTACCCCTAAAAGCATTCACTTCATAGTCTGCTAACCAAGCAGAACAGCTGCTAGAAGCCTTTCACAAAACCAGACCCCATAAGCTTCCTTAGTGCCCACACCAGAGAGGCCCATTTTGAAATAGGCCACCTGGTACCCTGACTGCCGAACTGGTCTGTGGCATTCAGCTTGTCTGGCTCCAAAGCTGGTCCCTACCGATCAGCCTGAGACACCCGTCCTGTACAGAATGACCTCTGCCAACACACAGCCCTGTGTGAGCGTGTGGGCACTGGGGGGGTTCCCTTGCTAAAGCACTGAGAGAGGAAAGAGCGTTACTGTCATGACTGTCCCGGGTTGTGATCTGGTGTCTGCAGCACCTTCAGTAGGGCTGCGCTGGCAGCAGCAATATCAGCCACTCAACGAAGCAGGACAGTTTTATGAGTAGGGAGGTAGGCAGGTGGGCAGGTAGGCAGGCTGGTATTCAATTACTTGAAATATTAAGTTGTCCAGAGGGCAAGGACATGCATAAATCAAAGGGCCACCTCTAGGTTTCAAAGAACATTGAGATCTGTGTAAAATCCTCTTTGACTCCATAAAATCTCACTTCAAAAATTCTACCAAATGCTCATCAGATGGAAATACCTGTTTCACCCCTCTAAAGGACAGAATAAAAAGCACCATTCAGTCTTTGGCCTGTCTGCTGGGTACCCACAAACTCAAAGGATGGATTCGGAGAAGCAGGTGAATCTGGAGAGTATCGAACAAGCAGTAACTGCTCCAGCCACCACCAGGGTCAGCTTTGAATCACAAGGAAGAGGGGAATATTCCTTTGTCTCACTCCCGAGCCTACAGCCCATGCTGGGCCTGGACATGTGTCACCAAATATTTTCTTTGTGGCAGAGGAAGCAATGTCAAACATTTGATTGTTAACATACTCATGCCGAGCATCTGTGTGAACCAATGAAATATGTAAGGCTCTGCCATTAAGGAGGGTTCAGGAAGGCTGGGCATTCCTTTCAGGAAACTAGGATGGCTCAAAATAGCACTGCTGAGTGTTACATGATTTTTAAACTAATCATCAGCAAATCTTTTCAGCTGACTTTGGCTTTAAGCGTTCCTACCAAAAAAGATTGCTAAATGGAAAGAAAAGGGCCTACAGTATGTTTAGGTTTATTATTATTATTATTTCATAATAAGAACTGTCTCATCTTACCTAATTTTCTCCTTCTTCATTAAAACAAAAGAAAGAAAAGAAAAAGCACATTACTTTTCTAGACGGTAAGAGTAAATACCGTACTCTTTTCTCAGAAATTACACACTTTAAAATGTCTTTTTAAATG
>NW_007729170.1:128004-132572 GCF_000696425.1 Galeopterus variegatus
TTCTTCTTGGTCCTCTCTTGTGAGAGCTAATGCTACATGTCTTTTAAATTCACCAATCGCACCTTCAGAGACTTAAGTCAACAATTATATGTTCAAAAATCTTTGTTTTCCCTTTGAAACTGGATGCAAAAAAGAAATCTCTCCTGTCGGTGGAGACAGCTGTGAATGAACGAGGTGCCTGCACATAAATCTCCTTAAACTTTTTGAATAACTGCTTCTCTTTATCCCACTGGTAGATCTGGGAGAACGTATAGTCACTCCCCAGGGCCAGGTAGTGATTATCTTTAAAAGAAAAGGGCTGCAGGGTCATGGCCCCCCGTGATGGGAGAGCCTGGATCTCCACAAACTGCTTACTGTTCCACCTCATGACCCTGGAGTCCCCAATGAAGCGGGTGAGGGACAGGTAAAGCGTGTTCTGCATTCGGAAGCTCTTCACAGCCAGCACGTCCTCCATGTTGGGAATGTCACCATGGGGGACAAATTTCTTGGAGCTTTTGTTCCACTGGAGGATGATGGGGACCTGGGAGCGGCTGGACAGGATTAGATGCGACTTCCCATCTATGTCAACAAACTCTGCGTCTGTGTCCCTGAACCACTCGTGCAGGGACTGGTAAGAGTAGAATCCTTTGCTGTTCCACTTATAAACCGTTGACAGGCCAGCTTTAGAGCTGTCTGCAATGACAAAGAACGTCTCGTCGTCAATCTGAAACAGCTCGATGTCATTGGGCTTGGAAATGCGAGAGACTTCTATGTCTTGGAATTTGACAAACTTGGTCCAGCTCTCATCATATTTGTAAATGTGAGAGCCACCGAAGAGCTGGGCCACCACCACAAAGACCTGGTCATCAATGAGGATGGCCTTACAGCCCACGATGGACTGACCTGTGCTCCAAAAGAAAGGAAAGGGGATTAGTGTGGCTACCATTAAAAATGCACCTCCATAGTGAAATTGGAAGCCTCGTGTGCTGCTGGTGGGAATGTAAAATGGTGCGGCCACTATGGAAAACAGTAGAATTACTGTATGATCCAGCAATTCCACTTCTTGGTATATACCCAAAAGAATTGAAAGCAGAGACTAGAAGAGATATCTGTACACCCAATGCTAAAGACCAAATGTTTGTGTCCCCCCAGAATACAGATTTTGAAACCTAATCTCCAATGTGATGGTATTTGCATGTGGGGTCTTTGAGAGGTGTAGTGGATTGAATTATGTCCCCCCAAAACTCGCTTGAAGCTTGAATTGTGTCCCCCAAGTTTTATGTATTAGAAATTTGGCCCCTACTGTGGCTGTTAAGAGGGTGGGAAATCCTATTATGATAATTAAAAGGTAGAGCCTCAAAGAGGCAATTAGATTGTAGGACCATGCCTTAGTGAATGGATTAATAATGGTAATGAGGGGCGTGCTTCTGAGGGCTTTAAAACAGAGTGAATGAGGAGCTTAGTCTCTGTTCTCTCTGCTTCTGCCGTCTTGCGATGTGAGACCCCTGGGTCACTGTCACCACCACCAGATGTGTTCCTTGGACTTTGGACTTCCAAGCCTCCAAAACCGTAAGCAATAAATATAGTTTTTCTTATAAATCACCCAGTTCTGTGTATTTTGTTATAAGCAACAAAAACAGACTAGCACAGGAGATTATTAGGTCATGAGGGTGGAGCCCCCATGAATGGGATTAGTGCCCTCATAAAGAGACCTCAGAGAGGTCCCTCTGCTCTTCCACCATGAGAGGACACACCAAAGACAGCCAGCTATGAAGTGGGCCCTTGCCAGACGTGGCATCTGCTGGTATCTTGATCTCAGACTTTCTAGGTTTCAGAACTGTGAGAAATAAATTTCTATTGTTTATAAGCCACCCAGTCTATGGTATTCTGTTACAGTAGCCCAAACAGACTAAGACACCCACATTCATAGCATTATTCACAACAGCTAAAAAGTAGAAGCAACCCAAGAGCTCATCAGTGAATGAATGAATAAACAAAATGTGATACATACATTCCATGTAATATTATTCAGACTTAAAAAGGAAGGAAGTCCTGACATATGCTACAGCATGGATAGAAATAAGCCAGTCACGAAAAGATGAAAAAAGACAAATACAGCATGATTTCACTTAGAGGAGGTCCCTAAAGTAGTCAGATGTATGGAGACAGAAAGTAAAGGGACAGTGGCAGAGGCTGGGAGAGGGGAATGAGAACTTGCTGTTTAATGGGTACAGAGTTTCAGTTTTTCAAGATGAAAACAGCACTGGAGATTGTCTGTACAACCATGTGAATGAACAGTAGGCTAAAAATTGGTTAAGATGGTAAATTTTATGTTATGTGTATTTTACCATAATTAAAAAATTTTTTAAAAATCTTTTAAAAATGTGCCTCCTTAGAAATGGGTAGGTATGTGAGGTCGTCAGGGTCTGTGCAATCTTCAGAGTCTAGCATACAATTCAAAAAAGTCACTAAGACACTAAATGAACTGTCTTCATGCTATCCAAAAAAAGTATATAATCAGCTCGAGTTAGCCATTCGGCAATGTATACATATTTCAAAATAAGTTGCATGCAATAAATACATACAATTTTTGCCAATTAAAAAAGAGTATTTCCTGACTCTATATGGCAGAATGAGGCAATTACATGGGCTCCTTCTCTTGGGGGGTACGGGGAAGTAAAAAAGTGGGAGTCAGGTCACAGAAGTGGGAGAAAAAAAATCTCCAAGGTCTTCGAAGAACTTTGGACTCTTCTGATTTCCAGGGCCAAAGGAAGATGAGTGGAGGCAGAACAGAGTAGTGTCTAAACCTTAAGATCAGGTGGCTGAGGTTCAAAACCCAGCCCTGCACCTCGTAAGCTTTCTGGACCTGTGCCCGTTACCCCAACCCTCTGTGCTAAAGTTTCTCATCAATAAAATGAGATGGATGATGTTACCAGTGCTGACCGTACAGGGTGACTGCAAAGACTAAACAAGATAATTCAAGTCAAGCATTTTTAGTTCAGAGCTACTGGCTGGTTAACAAGTAGTACTATCATTATTGGATAATTGAAGCCATTGTCTCGATCATCAAAAGACCTTGCCCCTCGGTGCTTGCCTAGGCACCGCATAAATACCTACAGAATGAGCGACAGTGTACGTGGTCTAGCTCTGGTGTCACAAAACTAGAACTTTGCAGGGAAAGGGGACCATTTTCAGTGGTGACTGTCCTCTCTGGGTCACCTTCTACCATCCTCTCCCACTGCCCCAGACCCTCCCCAAATTGCCCATTCTAGAAGACTAAGCAACAAGCAAGAGGACCACTCACATCTAAAAGACTACTGACCCTCGATCTAGATCATTCAATTACAAGTTATTTCTTTCCCTTAATTTTCTAGGTGAATTTGGTCTGCAAATTACCAGGATAATTACCCAATTTCCGTCCTGAGGATTAAGTTTAGGGGCAGGCAGTGAGTGGTTTTCAGAGTGGTATTTACTTTTTTTTTTCACTGTTTTGACCTCCCTGCAAAAACCTGATCCCTTTCCTTTCTTTAAAACAAATGATTGTATTTTTGTTTCTGAAGATAAAAGTGTTAAATGTTCACCAAAGCAAATTTTGAAAATAGTAATAAGTAAAACTTAAGTATGTACTAATGATCAGGCAGTACTCTCAGTACTTAATATATACTTACTCATTTGATCCTTACAACAACCATATAAAGCAGGTACTACTCTTTTCATCATTATTCTCATTTTACAAAGGGTGAAGCTGAGCCACAGAAAAATTAAGCAATTTGTACAAAGTCACACTGCTAGTATGTGGTAGACCCTGGGATTCAAATCCAGGGAGTCTGGCTCCAGTCTACTGTCCACCACCAAAGTACTAAAAATCACAAAGAAGAAAACAAAACCATTTGTACTGCAAACATAAAAGAAATATCTTGATATATTTCTTTGATATTTAAGCTGTACACATATTCAAATATGCTTCTTTAAAGATAATCAGGGCTTATACTACAGATACACTTCTTATAAACTACATTTTTTTTTCATGTGACCCCTATGTTGTGAACATTTTCCCATGTTTTTGAATCTTCTACAACTTGATTTTTTTAAACATCACATAGTATTCTATTGCATAGATGCACCACATTTTATTTAACTAATCCCCCACTGTTGGACATGGCAGTTATTACTAGCTTTTCATTATTATTAAATAACATGTTTCTCTTAACATATTTTTGTTTGTTTGTTTGTTTTTTTTAAAGATGACCGGTAAGGGGATCTTAACCCTTGACTTGGTGTTGTCAGCACCACGCTCACACAGTGAGCGAACCGGCCATCCCTATATGGGATCCAAACCCGGGGCCTTGGTGTTATCAGCACCACACTCTCCCGAGTGAGCCATGGGCCGGCCCTTAACATATTGTTAAACAACATGTTTTGAAACCAACTGGCAGTGTTCCTTAATGTATGAATTGCTGATACAAATGTTGTGTACATTTTTAAGGCTTTTGGGTTTAAATTGCCAAACTGCCCTGCAAAAGTTGCGTGGATCTCCACCCTGCCAACACTGATTGGGAGTGCATGCTCCTCATCCCTTCCTGAGTGGC
>NW_007729170.1:134117-137069 GCF_000696425.1 Galeopterus variegatus
TGGATCTCCACCCTGCCAACACTGATTGGGAGTGCATGCTCCTCATCCCTTCCTGAGTGGCCTGGCTGTGGAGGCCCCAAATGCCCAGAAGCATCCTAGAGGTCTTCCTGTCACAGATGAGGGGCCGCATGACAGAGAAAGAATTCCTTTCTTGGAGATGCTTCATAACGCCTCTGTCCAGGTAAACACTTTTAGCCTATGGAGTTGTTGGTAGCAGCAGAAATCATTGTTTGTGTACATGTGCGTGCATGTGTGCATGTGCGTGTTTTAGTGTAGGAAGAGGAATTACCAGTTGCAACATACTCAGCATGTGGAAATCAAAAGGCAAACAAAATAAATCAAAACTGGGAGACCTGAAAACAAATGTGCAGAGAACAAGAAGTAAGGAGCAAACGTTGGGGTGAACATGACCATGGGTCTCTCTCCTTGGAGACAGAAGGACAGATGGAGCTGTCCCTTCCACACCATGGTTACCAGGGCTGCAAAGGAGGAAGCAAGTGCCCTTCTGGTTCCTGAGAGTCCCAGTCTTGCTGGGCTTGGATTGAAAAACTCCTGCCTAGCCCTTGCCGACTCTGGGATCACCCCATGGCCAAACAAGATGACCAATGACTCATGTGTGGCCCAGTGAGGGGAGAACGGTCCATGTTTACCTCGTTCTTGTTCAAGGCAAGTGGTTCCCAGGGCTATGCCCTTCCTTACCCACATGTGCTGTAGGGCTTTCCTTCTCCCCAGCTCAATTCCAGCTACCAAGAGACAGTTGCTTCCCTTGGGCCAGTCTCTGCTAGTCCCTGTGTTCCCTAGGCTTACAAAAGTTGTGCAGAGGTTTTAATTAAAGCCAAAAAGTTAGTGCCTGGGAGGGAAGAGGAGGGCTGCTCTTATTTTACCCCCAACTGATAAAGTGAACATTTGTGGCCAGGCACCATACTGCTGTGCACACATTACCCCACTAAATCCTTACGATATCCCTGAGTCCAGCAGCATGCCCATCCCACTGTACAGATGAAATGGAAATTCTCAAATTCCCATGTTACACATGAAAGGGGTTCATGCAAATTAAATAACTTGGCCAAGGTCACCAGCTAGTAAGAGCTGGAGCCTGGATTTTCCCAAACCAGTCTGATGTTGGAGCTCATAAATGGAACTGCCACATTGTTGTATCTCATTTCTTGGGCTTGGCTGTGAAAAGAGATCCAGGTGGGCTTCATGTTGGGTCTACCCAGCTCTGGGAAGATTCAGCCTCGGAGACTGGGTGCTGAGGAGTCCCTGGAAACAAGCAAGGCCCAGCCCGGGCTGTGTCACTGCACACCCACTTGGATTGCACTGAGCACTTCCCACCACCTCTGGACACTTGCCTGGATTCTGGATTCTTGCCTAGCTTCTTAACTAGTCACTCTGCTTCTGCCTTTGTCCTTTGTCTCCTGCTCCCCTTTCCTACTTCGCAAAGGCTCCTCTCAAACCAGTAGCTGGATGCAACCCAGCCCTGTGTGCTGGGCACCTGCATCCCCCTGCGCAGCCCTGTTGCCTCTGCACAAACCCTCCATGGCCCTGCAGAGCACTCAGAGCCAAAGCCCACATCCTTCCTAGGACCTGCGAGGCCCCCATGAGCAGCGCTTCTGACTTCTCTGACTCATCAACCGCAGCTCCTTCCCCGGCTCATTTGCTTGTGCCAAACCAGCCCCCTGGATGCTCCTCACACAGGGAAGAAACCCTTCCACCTCTGGACCTTTACACCTGCTGTTCCCTCTGCCGGGGACGCTCTTCCTCCTTGGGGACCAACCCCTCATGTCCAACAGGTCTTACTCAAATAGCATTTTCTTGATGAGGCCTTTACTGGACCCTCTACCCACAATTTCAATCCTTCCACGACCAGTACTCCAAATCTTTCCTCAGCTTGTTTCTCATTAGCACACTGCTGTCTGATAAGTTTTTTATAAATTACAGTTATTTGTCTTTCTTATTCTCTCTCTCCCAATAGAATGTAAACTCCTTGAGGGCAGGAGTTTTTATCTGGATTGTTCACTGCTAGGTCCTCAGCACCTAGCACATGCCTGGCTCAGAGCAAGTGCTCAGGAAATCTTTGTGAGTGAACGAATGAGTAAATGAATGAATGAGTGAGTGAACTTGGGGATGCCACCCACTGCAGTGCATTGGTGGGGCAGGTGGAAGGGAATTCAGTCCCTCCCTACCAAGGTCAATCTGGGAGAAGGAAGGGGTAAGGTGCAGCCATGACAGATCCCGGGCTGTGCCCCTGAACAAACAGCAGCTGACTCAGCATGCCTGAGCCTGGATTTCCTCATTTGTAAGGTTGTGAGAAGGAAGCCGGCATCCAGAAGGGCTTGCTTGCTGCTCAGCACTCAGCAAATCCTCCTAACTCCCCATTTCACAGAGGAGGAAACCGAGCCTCAGAGGCCACAGGCACTTGCTTGTACACGGCTGAGTCAGGAACACAACCCACGTTCTTCGGGTTTCAAAACCTGAGCTCTTTATAGTCCATATGCCACCTGTCTCTTGAGAAGCGGGCCTTTGTCCTCTGCCTATGGAAGGCAACCCCGAGTCATAGCTTAAGGGGCTGTCGTGGGCTCCCAGTGAGAGAAACCAGTGCCTGGCACCTTGCTGGCCCACAGCACGCGTGGGCACTGCAACTCCTCGTACAGAGCAAAGCTGCCCTTGCTGCCACCTCCTGTGCTGCGGAGGGAAGGGCGAAGGCAGAGGGGACAGCTCTTTCGTCCCTCCTCTGTCTGCCACATCAGGAAAAAGAGGGAAGCATAAAGCACTTGGACACCGAGTCCTCTCTCATCTCCTTCTTCCCTGAATACTCGTATGGACTGGGTTGAAGGTCCTGAGGCTTCCCCTGCAGGTTCACCTGCGCCGCTCTGTGCTGAGGCTGCACTTCTGAGAGCGGCTCTCAGGAAGGTGAGCTCAGCACTTGGTGGCCAGATGGGCGACAGCAAC
>NW_007729170.1:138299-139101 GCF_000696425.1 Galeopterus variegatus
CTCCCTTTTCAGAAGGATCACCATCTAAGGTTTCTGCCCTCACCAATAATTGACCATGCCAAGAACAAAACTGGAGAAATGTCAAGGGTGGACTGGAATGTGTTCCCCAACCCTAACTGGTTAGAGAGCCAAGTTCTCCCTCCATATGGCAGAAAATGTTTCTTGTCTTGTGGGCTTTAGGCAGTGCTGAAATTAGGTCAATACATCTGATCAAAGCCACAACACACCTGTGATATTGTCATAGCTCCGGAAATTCATTTCGATGTGGTCCCACTCCAGCACCATGCAGTTCTCCATGCTGGGCTGAGCGATGGCCACGTACACATCATTCTTGGAGTAGAATGTATCCACCGAAACCGACTGGTAGGGCAAGGTCTGATGAACGACAAAATCTGGGAATGGGTGTTTAAAAAAAAAGTTCATAAAATCTCTTGTGGAAATTATCAACCACCGTTACCCCTCTATCCTTTTAATCATCAGTCCTAAAAAAAANGCCACGTCAGGAGCCTCCAAAGGAAATCCTCTCACAGGGTGATAATTAGGCTTTTGTGGCACTGTTTATAGTTAGTATTATCATCAGTTGCATGTTGATAAATGAGAAACCTTTGAAAGATTATTTTTACTTTGTCCACTTGTTTTAAAAAGCAAGTAGACAGTCCTTTTTTAGTAGCACTAAGACACTGGGACCCCATGACATCATGGAAAGAAGCATTAACCAAATCATATCCCAAAGGCCTGAATTTAGGGATCCTTTAGCTTTATTTTGTATGTACTTATAAAACAAAAGCAGTGATCACCAGGA
>NW_007729170.1:140966-141388 GCF_000696425.1 Galeopterus variegatus
TCTGAACATCTGGAAACAAAACAAAACCCTCTGCTTCGGTCTCAGAGGTGTATACAGCCCACGGCAGGGTGGGGCGGGGGAGCAGTGGACCTAAGTATGCTCTTGGTTACTGGACTTAGTGCAGTGGAACGTAATAGCTGTGCCTCAGATCTGGACAGCCAGCAGGAACAGGAGATCTACTGGGGTTTCGAGCCCCATGGAACCCTCCTACCTGAGCACGTGTCTACTACTACATTTAGTGGTAAGTTAGTGCTCTTCATCCGTGGTGCTCCCCTGCGCCACAACGGACTCACTGTATTAAATCTTGGTAGGGAAGTTACAATCACTAAGAAACAGAGTGCATGCCTTCAGAAGCAGGGATATTTCATGCATGGGGTAGCTTGAGAATCCAGTGAAGAAAGAGTTTCTACAAAAAAAAAAAA
>NW_007729170.1:142187-160136 GCF_000696425.1 Galeopterus variegatus
GTGCCTTAGTTCCCCCATCATGTAGGGTGATTCATACCAAGCTGGGCACAAAGTGAGCACTTAATATATGTTAGCTTTTGGAAGTGCCCCCTCCCCATTCTGGGTGCACAGTAGGTACATAATAAATGCTTGTTGGCTTAACGAGTGCAGGTGGGCTGTGGGGCATGGGTGGTGGCTGAATGAGGCCTACAGGTGCAGGGAGAGAGGGAGGCAGGCTGTGTCACCAGGAGCAGGAGGGGACTGAGGGAGGGTGGGCACAAGGGGCTCTAGTAGACAGGGTACCCCCTCCCCCAAGTAGGGAGTAGAGATTCCAGGTGAAGAGCTGGAGATCTGAGTCAAAACTGACCAGGCTTTGGGTTCCTGTCCTACCACTCTTAGCTATGCGACCTTGGGGAAGAAAATCAGGCCTCAGGTTCCTCGTCAGATAAATGAGGGAACCATCTGTTTCATAATGCTGCTGTAGAGACTAAATATGAGAGTACACGTAAGTATACAGTACAGTGCCTCATCTACAATGATCAGCCAATAGTTTCACACATGCAACAGTAATAGTATTATTTTGCCTGCTTGATGACTTAGGGAAGAGTCACAAAGGCTCCTAGCTCCACCCCTCCACCCACCACCCTAAAAAAATAAGTGTTGTTTGATCAAAGACTGAAAACAGAAAAAAACGACCATTCATTCTTATTGGCACTGGCAGAACCAGTGGAGAAGCCAGAAAGTACTTGTTGACACAAGGCTTGGCTGGTCCCTGGGTCCACGTGTATATAAACGGGGAAAGAAGGAAATTGTAGCAGCCATTGTTTGCTCTCTTTCCTGTGGATTTAAAAGGACTCAGAGAATACAGCTGCGTTCTTTTCATTACAACCGAAATGGTATAAACCCTTCTCCTCTGTCTTTGGTTGCCTTCGTCTAACCAAGTCTGCCAAAGGTTCTATACACTCCCGGGATGCCCGTAACTCACTCGTCCCCTGTCCCATCCGCCTCCCCACTGCGCTGTTCATTCTCAGAAACATGAGCATTCGCTTAAAAATGCAGGCTGTTGAAAGTACAGACCCAAAAGTTTCCATTTTCATTGTAGAAGATGGTATAAACCCTTCTCCTCTATCTTTGGTTGCCTTCGTCTAACCAAGTCTGCCGAAGGTTCTATACACTCCCGGGATGCCCGTAACTCACTCGTCCCCTGTCCCATCCGCCTCCCCACTGCGCTGTTCATTCTCAGAAACATGAGCGTTCGCTTAAAAATGCAGGCTGTTGAAAGTACAGACCCAAAAGTTTCCATTTTCATTGTAGAATCCCAGGATGGAAGAGCTGCCTCAATCATCTAGCCTTTAGCAGTCCTATTTTAGTTTATTTCCCCCAAACAATGGTTACTGACTATCTGGTATAACACAGACTGTTAAATCATTTGAATTACACACCTAATTCTTAGGAGGACCCCACTCCTGATCCCCCCAAAAAAGGAGGAGAAGGAGGAAGAAGAGGAAGAGAAAAAAAGAAGAAAAGGGCAAAAACAAAATGATGATTGATGCATTTGTGTTTATGTGCATCAGAGAAGGTGACAGGCGGGAGGAATTTAAACATCTTCCCCCACCCGCATTTTAATGTACCTTTCACAAATGACAAAAGCACGTTCGTGGTGCAAAGATCTCAAAGAATAAACCTATTGATATGACATCAATTTACTAGTGTTAAAATATTAACAGCACTCTGCTAAAAGAGCTGCCACTTCCATTCATACTGGATTAAGTTCATGATGTCAGTGGGACTCTTACAATTTAGGTCTTTCTCCCACTGGAATCAACAGATTTTAACATAGCTATTTATAGCACTTGCGGAAAATAAATTATACATGATGCTGATCCTATTGGGAGAGAAACTGCACGTTAATGCATTATTTCTCTTTGCATTTTCATCAGCCCTGAAATAGGGAAGCTAACAGGACAATTAGGATGCAAAATTCAGTCCCTCTAAGGAATTTAGTGAATTATCCTCCTAACACAGGGAATCATCAGTAGTAACAGGGATTTTTGAGCCGGTTAAAAATAGACTGGAAGGAGAGGGTGATGGAAGGACTGTGATTAATCTAAAGAGCTGAAACAGCCCAATGGTGGCTTTGTGGTATTAATTACACCCCTTTGTCAAGGAATGGAACGGTAACAGTATCTTCCTATCTCTGGGAAAACAGGGTGAGACATCTACCTTAGAAATTTACTCCTTTCTTGAAAATCTGAGCTAAGAGAAAAACAATGTACTAGGAAAACGTGCTGCCTTCCAGATCTTGAGTAAGGATACGATAACCGTACCATGAGCTCTCGAATTCGGCTTTCCATCTTCCTTCCATCCTCACTCATTTCCTTCCCAGCCTTTAACAAAGCACCAGAAGCTGCCAGGGCTTGATCTGAGCAGAAGATAGGAACCTGAAACACTCACGATTGATTGACCTAGCTCTTACACGGCAAGGATGACATTTGGAGGCAGGTCACAACTTTGTTGCACCTTTTTTCTCAATAGAAGAAACTAAGAGCAAGAGCTAACTCATTCATGTGTCTTTAAGAAATAAAATAATAGCAAAGACAGAATCATTATCTCCCTCTTACCAGAAAGCCTTGTGCCCACTTTCTACATTTTAGCAGGAAGTTTGTTAGCCAAGACAAATATACATAAGACAGACAAAGCCCTAAAATGTGTTGGGGGCCCATGCTGCCCATGGATTTTGGGTTTAGGACAGGCTTCAAGACGTGGCTACCTCAGCTCCAAACCACTTCCATGCCAGTAACAGTTCTCAGAGCCCAGATCCTTTTTATAACCACCTGCAGAGCCCTCGGGTCAGAAATCATGCTTTCTTATATTAATTATTCCCTATTCCCAAGGCCTTCCGTAGCCCACGTAACTTCTCTCAGAGATTGACGAAGTTTTCACACACTGTAGCCAGATGCGAACGGAACAACAGAAAAGTTGCTAACTTCACCTTGGGGGTTAGAGAACGATCCAGAAAAATTGGAGAAGAGGCAGAGAGGAGCCAGCCCAGTGAGTTTTGGTTTAGCATTTAATACCAAATGGACTCAAATGCCACCTTTTGGTGACGATGTCATTGACTATGACCTCTGATTTATTGCACTGGTCCTAAAATATAATAGATAACCTCTTAGTGGCCTCAGCTAGCTAAAGGGTACCTGCCAATTACACAGTTGAATAAGCCCCGATTCAGTGAGGAAAGACAAGGGCATTTCCATGAAATTTCAGGTTTTCTATCAGAACAGAACTTGTAGGGTACCTTATTTACAAAGATATCTAGAAATAATTTTTACTTTGTGGGTTTTTGTTTGTTTGGAAGGCGGTCCTATTTTAGTTTATTTCCTAGTTTATTTAAACTAAAGCCTGTTCATCTGCCTGACGTCCACACGGCTCACCCCATCACCTCCTTTAGGTCTGTGCTCAGTTATCACCACCTTCCCTGACCTTTGTAACTGGCCTAAATGTGATCATTTGCTCTTGGAGTTTTTGTGTCTTTTGCGTTTCTGTAGCTATTTTCTGAATTCTCATTCCTGCTGCTTCTCCTGGCATGCCTTGAGGCTTTGTAGATATCAACTCTCAGCCTAAATGTTTATTTTTATAAGTCTGGTAAGCAGGTTTCAAACTGTGGATTGATCTTCTCTCCTTTAAAATCTTGCTTTAGAAGCTGTAAAAATTCCCCCTCAGCCTTTCATATGGAGATGCTCACCTGCTCTCCATATGTTGTAAAGGCTGAGGTGGTTAGTATTTTAATTTTATCTTATAACCTGAACCTTGAGGTAGGCCTTGAAAACAAAATCAAACTTTCTTTACATTTTCCCTCAATATGAGTTTTTTGTTTGTTTTTGGTCAACTAGTTGTTAACATATCTACTATTTTGCCATTGATTATAATTTACCTAGCTATCTCTTCTTACATGAAACTATGAAAGTAATTGACAGATTTTAAAGGCTCATATTGATTAGTTACATTTCCAATAAACTCCATCTTATGGAATCAAAAGCTCAATGACGAGTAACGCAGACCTCTGTGCACTGGCTTTCTGTTAAACCTAGAATGATTTGAAAATGTTCTCATGCCAAACTCATGAATTTATACTTTGACCTTAAAAGAGAGAGAGAGAGAGTGAGCCCTTAGAGAAATTTGAATTTTGTAAAGAATCAAAACTAAAGCCAGTGCAGTTAATAAAAATCCTTGCAAACTGTGTTAAGATATTTTCCTTACCACACTGATTCATTTCTTTTCTAGAATGCTTAAACTTTTTCTAACATTAACTTCTACATTCACTTTTCCCCCTTCCTTGATGACCGTGTAAAAGAAAAAGGGATTATTCTAAATATCCGTCTTTGAAGATATAGACTCTGAATACCTGTAGTTGTGCATTCGTAGTCAAAGCTGGTCACATCATTTAGCTTCTTTTCTTGATATTCCGGTGGACCAATACACAGCACATCGGAAACAGTGGAATTTGTCATCTTCAGCCACAGATACAACCACTTAGCTTTGCAATCACATTCAAATTTATTACCCCTTAAATCTCTAAAAAACAAAACAAAAAACACACACATACACAGAGAACTGACATGTTTTGGTAGTAACGTGAAACTCCAGAATTACTAACATCCTGATATATATAAAACCCCCTAAAAATGGAATTTTAAAAATATTTTGTGCTTAATACATCCTATTTTTTGTGCTTATCATTGACTTTACTTAATGCTCCACAGTGGTCATAATGATTTTAACTGTATAACATATAGACAGCTCTCAGAGACAACATATCATCATCTCTCCAAACCCTCTTGAAACTGTCACCAGCTCTTGAAACTGTCACCAGGCCACGCTAGGAATGCGGGAGGGGCAATAGAAGAGCATCTCTTAATACAGGTTCTAGTAAACAAAAACAGGACATTGAAGGCAGGCAGTTTTCACAAACACAATTGAAACTTTAAGATCTCATTAAACCACATCCAGGACGAAGTGACAAACACTTAAAGATAAAGCAGGTGGATATGCTACCTAAGGGAAGGGGAACCTGCTGCCCAGCAAGCCTAATTTACCATTGCCTAATGGTACTAAGTATATTATAAAATGGCAAAATCTAGTGTAATACAAACTATACATTGTTTCTCAGTATACACTACTTGGCTATAGATTTTTAGCTACAGCATAAAAGAAATGCAGTAAAGGAGGAGAGGGGATTGAAAGACCTGATGAACAGGAGCACAATGACCAGTACATAAAACTTAATTCCATTACTTACAGTTCAATCAGAGAGTCTAAATCGCTGAAGACATCCCTTGGTAGTGCTCTTATGTGGTTATTGGCCAAAGAACTAGAAGCAGAAAGTCACATTTTAATGTGGTTATTATCTTCATGCTGTGCCACTCTGAAGTCCCTTTAAATAAAGCTAATGACCTCAAACAGAGCTCCAAGCCTCTTCATCACAATGTGGTTCAATTTCTGGCTCTGATCTTTAAAACTGAGATAAATAAATGAGTTTAGTTATACAAAGATAACATTACAGATATTGGATTGTAATGTAAGTTGTTCTTGTTTTTTTATTATTAAAGCATTTATTAAGCTCTTTAAGTACATTTGTTAAACCCCAGATAGCATCCCATGTTTCATGGAATAAAAGCCAAAGTCCCTTTGATAGCGTGCAAGACCTTCCACTGTCTAGTTACTTCTACTCCTGCTTACCTATGAGATGGCACACCCACTACTCAGACCCAGCTGCACTGGCCTCCTCACTGTTCCTCAAACAGGTGAGGCATGCTCCCACCTCCAGGCCTCTGAGCCTGTTCATCTGCCTGACGTCCACACAGCTCACCCCATCACCTCCTTTAGGTCTGTGCTCAGCTATCACCACCTTCCCTGACCTTTGCCAATACCCTTTCTTGCTGTGTTGATCATTGCACACTATATATTACAATTATCTCTTTGTTAATCCCACCTCCAGGCCTCTGAGCCTGTTCATCTGCCTGACGTCCACACGGCTCACCCCATCACCTCCTTTAGGTCTGTGCTCAGCTATCACCACCTTCCCTGACCTTTGCAATACCCTTTCTTGCTGTGTTGATCATTGCACACTATATATTACAATTATCTCTTTGTTAATTACTATGTATCTTCCTTATACAGAAGCAACATGAGGACAGAGATCACTGTCTGTTTATCCACAGCTCTATCCCCAGTTCCTAGAACAGTGCTTGGTACTCAGTAAATCTTTGTTGAATTAATGAACTAAGCACCAAAGTGAGAGAGATAAAAGAAGATACAGTCTTGTACTGAGAAGTTCCCTAATGGTTCATTCCAAGTGAATTCTGTTACTTGTGCTTCTAAGAAATACTCAATAAATAGTCTTTTACATAAAGACACTCAGCTTTAACCCTTAAAGATAATATAACATCTTAATGAACCAGAATGTTTAGGGAATGATTGATTATGATCAATTTCATGCTCTCATTAACAAAGGTTGACCAGAAACCATTTTGTATTTTTGTTCTTAGTGCTGAAGATCTTTCTAAGATGTCCTAGCCCACTCCCCACATCCGGGAAGTAGACTGGCATGATCTGCATCAAGTCCTTCTCCGATGATTCGGGATTTCGCAGTGCCCTGTCATCATCCTGCTGAAGGATGCACGACCATGGTGCAAGGCTGTTGATTAGAAAGATACTGGGTGTAGGAACAAGGTACATCAAGTCTATGATGTCCTCAGGCTACACACTCCAATGTGTTCATCCAAGAAACTGATGCCTACTTTGGTTTTCTCTAATACATATGAGTACTAACAGTAATATATATAAATGTTAAATATGTATGCAATTCACACCAACCCCTTTTGTAGCATCATAATAATCACTCCAGAAAGATGAATTAAAGAAATGGGTGTTCCTTCTTAGTCAGGTAGCTGGGCAGAGTAGAAAGCTTTAAGCTCATTTGCAACCCAAACATTCTTGCTTCAAGATACCAACTGAATACGGGGAGACCTACAGTTTCTGAATAACACTCCTTCCCATCTAGGTAACCACAAATAGATTAAAATACAATTTCATAAGGGCCACGAAAAATGTTTACGTTGTATAATGCTAAAACAACAAAAATATTTTAAAAATTTTTTAAAAATACGATTTCATGTACTATTTTATCTTTCTTTTCGAAACGATTTATTTGTACATTTTTAAATGTGTTGGAAAATAGGCTGAATATGTAAGCAGACTGAACAAAGTCTGGAAATAGTTTTTGAAAAATTTAAAAGGAGGTGTTCTAATTTTTTCCTGGTTGATGGTCACTTTTTCTGGAAAGTAAAATACAAAAATGTTTTAGCTAATTAAAGGCTGATTATTTAGCTAAAATTGTAGCTAATTGAAAGTTATTGTAGGGCCGGCCCGGTGGCGCACTGGAGAGTGCGCCGCTTGGGAGCGCGGCGGCGCTCCCGCCGAGGGTTCGGATCCCATGTGGAGACGAGTTCCCGCTCACTGGCTGAGCGCGGTGCGGGAGCGACACTGAGGGTTGCAATCCCGTTGCCGGTCCCCGGTACGGGCGTGACACCGAGGGTTGCGATCCCGTTACCAGTCAGTAAAAAAGACAAAAAAAAAGGAATAAAAAAAAAAAAAAAAGTTATTGTATTGAAGTGATAAGAATATATGGAATGGTTAAAAGACAAAAAAAGGGCTGGCCTGTGGCTCACTCGGGAGAGTGCAGTGCTGATAACACCAAGGCCACGGGTTCGGATCCCATATAGGGATGGCCGGTTTGCTCACTGGCTGAGCGTGGTGCTGACAACAGCAAGTCAAGGGTTAAGATCCCCTTACCGGTCATCTTTAAAAAAAAAAAAAAAAGACAAAAAAAGCATAATGCTTAGCATTTGTTCAAGTGCTCAATTTAGATTTCAGAAAGCAGGATTCTTTAGGTTGGTTTTTTACCCACTCACATCCAGTGCTTACCATCTCCCTTCCTACATCATTTTGTCTACAAATTCATGGCATTTACTTCATTTCTAAAACTATTTAACAGCTCCCTGTCCCTTGGGTTTTATAGGACTGCTGGAAAACAAATGTCCTAGATTTACTTACAGATTGGCACAGCTCCTTCAATGCTTTGAAACCTGATCTGTGTCTCTCTATATATGAATGTGAGCCTGCAGGTGTTGGAAAAGTTCACAGAAGATAAAAATCAGATAACTTAAATAAGCAAATTCCAGATAGAGACTTCCTTAAGCACAGAAGTGAACTTTAGAGAGGAGATGATGTCTTCTCTTTGCTTAGAGGTTTAAAAAAAGAGAGGGAGAAGGATCAGTCCAACACATTTAAATAATGTATTAAATGCTTTGATTACTAAATACATCTCCAGTCTAGAGAAATCAACTTTAAAAGTCACTTGACTTGCCCAGAAATAGCATACACATGGAAAATCCAGCTCAGTAAGGAACCCATCGGTCAGCAAGACAATCAGAATACATGTCCTGCAGGCTTAGCTCTGCACTGGAACTGGAGGAAAGCAGAGCTCATGGAAGATGCTCAAGGGTCCTACCCTCAGAGAGTTTTCTACACCGCTGGGGAGATAAAATTAACACCCATGAAATATCACTAATCAGTATGGCCAGTGAAGACAATAGAGTGCTGGCTGTATGGAGCCAAGAGGAGGGGTGAAGAGTGAGATCGGGAATGGCTTCATGGGGGAGACAACTTAACTTGGACTTTGAGGAAAAGGCAGATTCCAGGAGACCGAGAGCAAAAGAAACAGCATTGAGGGCAAAGGAAAGGATGCGAGGAAAAGCCCAGCCATGGGATGAGCTGATTGTGCACGGGGTGCACTGAGAGCCTGATGATCAAAGACACTCAGGGAAATGAGGCTGCAGAGTCGGGACACAGGGCCATGCAGACTTGACTGCAAGGTGGTCACACTCTCTGGGATGAGCCTAGTTCTTCTGTAATGCATCCAATGCACTCTGGACCCACATGAAGGACTCCCTTGTTCCCTCTGGGTTTCTGTTTTCTGTGTGTCATGCAGAAAAGGAGGTGCCTCCTTCACATGCACACGTGTTAACACATGAAATAACAAACGCACAAGCATGAACACATGAACACTTACTCATACAATATATAAGTCCATGTACCTGTGGGCACACGTGCACAAAGATACACAAATATACATGCACAGGACCTGCATGTTCACACCCTCTGACTGATGGAAGAACAGCAGCCTGTAGGGCAAAGGAAAGTTGCCATATGGGCTAACTCAGCCAGTCACATGCGTTTTGCTATAGGTTCATTTGCCCAGATCCTTTGCACAAAAACAAAGCCCTTTATTCCTGACTTCTGGGAACCAGATTTAACTGACCCCAGCTGTTCCTCTCCAGACACCCACAGCTGTCTTCTTAGCAGATCCTGTCTGGCCACTCAAACTGCCAAGGCTCCTTGTCAGTCCATGGAGAAAATTGAGACTTTTTAATGTGTGCAGGGAAGGAACGGTGCTGTTGTTGCCGATGATGATGATGATGATGATGATAACGCCAACCACACCTTGAGCATTTACCGCAGGTAGTGGGCTGGATGTGAGACTTTTTAATGTGTGCAGGGAAGGAACGGTGTTGTTGTTGCCGATGATGATGATGATAACGCCAACCACACCTTGAGCATTTACCGCAGGTAGTGGGCTGGATGCTTTGCAGGCACACATTATGTACAGCAATCCTATGAAGTCAGTATAGTTATCCCTATTTCAAGGATGAGAAAACTAAGGCTCAGAAAAGCTAAATAATAGTTATAAGTGATGGCCTTGAGATTTGAACCCAAGCCCATGTAACTCCAAACTCATAATCTTAGCCTCTACAGAAATGTCAAGATTTGGCATCTAGGCTGAATCTAAAAAAAAATTAAGAGTCTGACACTGTCCAGATCAACTGTGCTGATCCAGATGTTGGACCTCCCACGTGCTCTCCCTCACCTCCTTACTCTACAGGCTTTAGCTCAGGCAGCACTTCTGCTTGGTAGCAATCCAGAATTATGGGTTTACTGAACCTATTGACAGACACCTTTCCCAATATCAGGGCTTGCTGTGAATGATAATCTTGTTAGATGACTATATCCACACTATTGGCCAAGGTCCACACATTGAAGAAACTACCACCCCTGCCCAATACCCCCATTTGAAACCTTCCAATTTTCCCAGTTTTCGTTTTGACTGCAGACAGGTCGGCTATGGAGATGAGACATGTTATTTTACTCAAACACAAAATATCTGTCATGCAAGTCAGACCTGGTTCCTGGTTAACAAATTACTCCTACCAGGACAATGACTATTTTTGCATTTTCATAAACACAGCCACTAGTTTTTCCAGTTTTATAAATTTGCGAAATGTGTATTTGCTTCATTCTGAGATGCCAATTCAAATCAATTTGTTTATTTTTTCCTCCAGAAATCTATTAAAGAACCAGAGAGCTTAGCTGAAGCCGCAGATTAATCCAACATAAAAGAAAAACCAATTTGCATTCAAATGAGAGGAACCATGAAAATATTTCTATTCCACTTGGTCCTAATTCTGACCGTACACTCAACAGAGTCATTTATGCCTTGGTTGCCAAATCTGTAAAATGGGGACTCACAGATTATCATGAACGATAAAGAGGAGAGGGTTCCCCAAGCACCCAGCCCTGTGCCTGGCACTAAGCAGGTACAACACCCATGTTAGTTTCCTTCCCATTTCCCCATCAAGTGACACAGGTTCCTCACAACTGAGTCCTCCTGATTCCACATGCAGTCCTGTGGCCCACAATGGAGATTCAAGATGATGGAGAAGATAATAAAGCCAAGCGTGCAGGTAATCACAGTGAAGGGTGTCTGGCCGACAATATGGAAACCTCTTGTGCAGCCTGGAAACTAGTTTCCTTTGGGGAATGCTACAATATGGAAATAACACTTAATGAAGAGAGAGGCACCAGGAAGTGAATCTTACTCCACACATTAAAAGACTTGCAACACTTTTTATAGGACTTACAGGTGAGTCAGGTCACGGAGGCCACGAAAGGCATTTCTTGAAATGGTTTCTATTTTGTTCCCTTCGATGAACCTAAGGAGAAAAGTTGTATAATTAAACTCAGTTTTCTCTGCTTAATATCTCTAAAAAATGCTATTGGTATGCTTTCAGAGTAAAATCTAAAAGCATTCATGAATTATAGAAGTTCATCTCTGAAGACTGGATCAGAGTCCACATGGGAGCAGGGTGGGTGTGCAAGAATACATGCGCGTGACTGTGTGTTCTGCACTCCTTCCAGAAGCAGCATGGAAGTCTTCAAATTCAGAGCTGACAACATGGGTAAAAACACTTTGGGGGAAAAACAGAAAAATGCTCTATACAAAGGCAAGAAATTCTCATATCTCTGCAAGACTGGAATGCTTCCAGACAGTTTCCCTACTTAATCCCTCTTACATTTCACAGTGTCTGGCTGTTCATACTTTTGTTGATGTCATTGTCCCTTGAAGGGAGCCCATTGTTTTACATCTCCATATTAAAGTTTTTGCTGAGGGAGGGTTCCATTAAGCTTGGCTTTCAGCAACCTTGAGTCATCATGTCCCACATGGTCTAATCTCTGAGCAAATGAGTGACAAGGCAGGAATACTCTCAAGATCTCTAGGCCACTAGGAAGTAGGAAGTAGTATAACAAAGTTGAGTAGGGGTTAACTTCTTTGTGTTAAGATGGCATAGGACTTGTGCAGAGGATCTTGCAATAACAACACGCTTTAAAGTCTTTGTGGAAAAGATGTGACGTGAATGCACTATGACCATTCCCTGGGGCCACAGAGGACTAAATTTTAGTTTAAGGCATTTGCGTTAAGTCAAATATAACAGGGTCTTCGATGAGATGGTCCCAGGCAGAGGCTTTGCAACGCATCACCATTAATAAAACAGTTTTTGATTGCACTAAACACTTTCCGACATCTGGTTTTTTTGTTTTTGTTTTGAAAAATCAGGTGTCTCTTCAGTAATAGATTTCAGTATAAACTGATAAGCTAACTTCCTCCCCAGTAACCTTGACAGTAAGGTGAACTGCCCATAAGATAAAACTCACAGCTTTACACTTGCTACCTTCATTAGCGGTTTATGTGCTTTGATAGACCCTGGTTGGATTTAGCTTGTAGTCATCCCTCTCTTTCCACATATGTACTTCCTCAGAGTATTACGAGAGCACACATGTTATATATATTCTGGAGAAAGAATTCCTCCAGAGACACCTTTCTTCAAGACACAAAATCAGCAGAGAGCTTTCTTATACCCAGGATGTGCCAAGAACTCCAACACCTACCTGTCGAACTCCATTAAGAAAACAGAGATAAGGTTTTAAAAATCCTTTTGAATGCTAAGAAAGGACATCCCATCTGATAGCAGGATTAACATAAGCACAAAGTTACTGAAGACAAGGAAGAAAGAATTTAAGGGGGAGAAAAAGACATGAAAGAAAAGGCAGGCATCAGAAGGAGGGCAATGCTCATTGCTAGGGGGAAAAAATCTGCATATCCAAAAAGGGAAAAATAACCTTTTTTTTTTTAAGGAGAAAAGAAAATTAGACCCTCAGCAGCAACTCACAAGAGATACTATAAATGGGATGTAGGGCAGCTGATAAAAACATGAAATTGTACCCCCAAACAGGGAGACTTTATTTAAAAATAAGTAACCCTCACAACCCTTCAGATCTATTTCTGGCTCATCAGCAAATCCATGCCTAGTTATGGAAGGTAAAAATATCCAACGATTTTTCCAATTGTGCTTACTACGTGACAAATTAAATGTCAGCAGAGGATGAATGAGAATCTTTCCTTCTTTGTTTCCTTTCCAACCCTTCAGATCTATTTCTGGCTCATCAGCAAATCCATGCCTAGTTATGGAAGGTAAAAATATCCAACGATTTTTCCAATTGTGCTTATTACGTGACAAATTAAATGTCAGCAGAGGATGAATGAGAATCTTTCCTTCTTTGTTTCCTTTCCTCTTTGTCTCCAACCTCCTCCTTCCCCAGCATGTTTATAAGCAAAGAAACTATAAAAGGTCAGTGCTGAAAAGAGAATGGGGTTTTCTGCATTTTCTCCACCCCTAAACCCTTGCAGAGATGCTGTACCAGCAAGGAAAGCAATCCAGCAATTCTACTGAAATACCAAATGCTCAGCAAATAGACAAAGCACAAAACTTACAGGTATTCAAGATGAAAAAGTCCAGCAAAAGCATCATCTCGGATAGCTGTGAATGAGTTAGAATTCAGCAATCTGAAAATAAGGGACAGAGATATAAAACTTGAGTTACATGGTGAAGCCATTTCTGTTTCTTTTGCTATGTTCTGATCTGTGGGCAAAATGGGCTCTTTTCAGCCTAAGAACCCATTAGGTCCACAACCTGACTCTCACAGACTGCTGATGGAGACAATGGCAAGTGGATTCCTTTTGTCCAGATTTTCTTATTTTTTTAAAAAAAGATGACCAGTAAGGGGATCTTAACCCTTGACTTGGGGTTGTCAGCACCATGCTCTCCCAAGTGAGCTAACTAGTTATCCCTATATAGGGATCTGAACCCATGGCCTTGGTGTTATCAGCACCACACTCTCCCAAGTGAGCCATGGACCAGCCCCATCCAGATTTTCTGACCATCCCTAATACTCTACCTCTTTCTGCCCCGTGGGTCTCAGTAAATATGACCTGATAACTGTTATTTTAAAACATTCTAATGCTCAGCACAACTAAACAGCCAGTGAATGCTTTATGATGCACAAGCAATGATGGAATTACAGATCTAAAAGGATCCAATCCAACTCTATTTTTAGAAAAATTTAAGCCCAGAGATGTTAAGTGACTTGACCAAAGTCACACAGCTGGGACAAAAGAAAATTCTACTATACTATACATTCCCATGATACTGTTGATTGGATGACCCCCAACCTCATGGAGGCTTAATCCTCACTGTTAACTGTCGAGGGTGGGAAATCCTATTATGGTAATTGAAAGGTGGGGCCATGAGAGGTGATGAGATTGTAGGCCCATGCCATAGTGAATGGATTAATAATGGTGGTTAGGGGCCAGCCTGGTGGCGCTCCCGCCGAGGGTTCGGATCCCATGTGGAGACCGGTTCCCACTCACTGGCCGAGCGCGGTGCGGACGCAACACCGAGGGTTGCGATCCCATTACCGGTCAGTAAAAAAGACAAAGAAAAAAAAAGGAAAAATAAATAAATAAATAATGGTGGTTAGGGGCGTGGTTCTGAGGGCTTTAAAAGGGGAGTGCATGAGGAACTACCTGTCACTCTCTCTCTTTCCCCCACCGTTTTGTGCCATGTGAGATCCCTGGGTCACTGTCACCACCACAAAACCCTCACCAGATGTGTTCCCTGGACTTTGGACTTCTCAGCCTCAGGAACTGTAAGCAATAAATTTCATTTTCTTACGAATTACCCAGTTCCAAGTATTTTGTTATAAGCAACAGAGATTGACTAATACACGAGAAATAATTTTAAAAGTTTAAGAAATCTTCAAAAACTCTTTATCACTATGTAGTTTTCTGTGAGCTACAAGTTAAGCCTATTTGGCAAAAGAATACCTAAAATTGTATTGTATTTCTATCATATGGAAAGTATATCTTAATAGCACTGCAATTCTAAGAGAATTGAGAATTTTTTTTTTTTTTTTTTTTTTGAGACTGGTCGCACCGCTCGGCCAGTGAGCGCACTGGTCATCCCTATATAGGATCCAAACCCGCGGCGGGAGCACTGCTGCGCTCCCAGTGCCTCACTCTCCCGAGTGCGCCACGGGCTCAGCCCTAGAATTCAGATTTTAAAATGTTAAGTTTAATGTTATATGCAGGCATACAACACTTTACTCCCAGTGCCTCACTCTCCCGAGTGCGCCACGGGCTCGGCCCTAGAATTCAGATTTTAAAATGTTAAGTTTAATGTTATATGCAGGCATACAACACTTTAAGAACAAAAATATCAGTAGTAAATTTATTTAGGATGAGTGGTGATCTCCTATACTCCATTTCTCCATATTTTTCTATAGCACATTGTTTGTTTTCATTTCAATCTCACCTCAAATTTAAAAACTAATGTAGATAAAGAAAATGAGCTATGTACTCATGACTTTGCCTATCACTGATTTCCTTCTGAAAACTGCTTTTTAGATATTTCTTTTCATCAGCAAACATTAACTGACCTGGGTTATAAGGCACTACATGGGCACTTATCACAGTGACTCGGGCACTGCTCACCAAGAGGAGCTGGATGAATAGTAGTTATGAGTGTGGGCTCTGGGCCCTGGGTTAGAATCCTGGCTGCGTGATTTGGGGCAAATTATTTAACTTCCCTGAACCTCAGTTTCCTCATCTGTCAAATGGGGAAATAAAAATACCCTCCTCATAGGGATGATATAATGGTTAAATAAAATCATGCACATAAATGCACAGTGTGCTGCCTGATTCTTTAAGTACTCAGTAAACTAGAAATAACTTTTTTTTCTAGAATAACATTAAGATTTTAAAATGTAAGTTTTCTTTTAAAGTGAGGTGCTTGGCAAACAGTTCATGTAGGTGAAGTTTCGGTCATGGTTCAATATAATCACCTCCGCAGTTGCTGGATCTGGGTGTTGAAATCTACAGTACAGTCCATGAGGAAAACACGTACCGAACTAAGAAAAGGAAACTGAGCAAGAAGCCTTGGTACTTTGTTGGGGACATTACAGGGCATGTTAACAGTTAAGAGCCAGCACGGTTTACTCAGGGAGCTGGGGTATTTTAGGAAGGACTGATAGCAAAGAGGCAGAGACCACTCTTCAAGGACCGCACCACAGGGACCCCCATGTTGCAGAGAGAACTTCTTGTACTCACAGCAGCTGCAGGGAAGGCAGATGGGAAAACATTCGGTCCTTGATTTCCAAAAACGTTCCATTGACCAGGCTCCTACAGGCAAAAGAGGAACAGGCAAAAGCAAGGCCGAGGGTTTCGTTGGGAAGTGCCGGGCAGGGCGGGCAACTGTTCCCATCTGCCACCTGCACTTCACACCTTCCCTCTCAGGAGCTGGCCAGGTCTTCCCGGGAAGAGAAACGGGAAAGGTCAAGCCTTTTTCCAATGAACTGGATCAATATGAAAACTTGTCTGGATAATAGAAACCTCTGCCATCAGTCTGGTTCCCTTCACAGACATTATCTCTGTCCTTTTACATCAATCCCCTCACTTGCTTCTCTTAACTTCACCAGGCCCCGCTAAAAGTAGGTAATTACTTCACCACTGTGCATGATTCTGCTGGTGTAGACACAGTGATAATGTTGGCCAACGAAACTCCCAGGTAGGATTAAGCATTCCCCTTGGGAGCACATTTCTGAAAGACACTCAGGGCACTTCTGATTAAACGGCACCATGAAAGCCTTGGGGGAAAACTCAGAGACACTTGAACTGTGCAGTGGGAACAATGCCATCTGCCAGATAAAACGATCAACTTAGGGGGCGAGAGATTTGGCTCTGTTTCTGCCCCCAGGTCCCCTATCCTTTCTGGCCACAGCAGGACCTCAATACATTATTTCAGAATTATTTCACTTAACATGCAGATCAATTAATCAGCGGCTGGTCTAAAGGATCCGATAAGGGTAATTCTAATTTCTGGAATCCTCCATGTCACCCGATTTGGCAATAATAAGAATCAAAAAGGTCCTCTTCCTGCTGCCCACACTCTCCTGACTTTCTATAACTGCAAACAGGAACCCCTCACCCCTGGGTCCAGGCCCCCGCCACTTGCCTTGGGCGGGAGGCAGGGGTCTGTTGTACAGGAGAAAGTGCCCTGAGCACAAGCAACGTCACCCCCAGGATTCCCTGCCTCTACAATGGAGTGGGCACCCGGGCAGCTTGGCCTGGAACAAGGGAGTCATCTCAGCAGGAAACATGTCCTAGCAATAAAGACACAGCCCATAGCCCTTTCCACAGCCATTATGATAACTGGCCATTTGGCTTGAGTGGCTGTGTGAGGGGGGGCAAGTTGAAAGCGTCTCTTAGCAGGTGGATAAATCATGTGAAGCCCTTTCCTGTCAGTTCCCCCAGCCTGAAAAAGCAGCCATCGATGCGTGTGGTGGGGAGACGGGGCAAGAAGCCCTCCTGAACTCAGGGCAAGAAAGCGTCAGGCTGACTTCCAGCACTTGGCCACTGAGCTGGGCACCCCACATACCGCGAGGCTCTGCCGAGCCCTGGGTGCCCCCTCTTGTAGGCCACGTGGCGCGACCCCTCCACTTCCAGAGGCTGCATGCCTTTACCCAGGCTCTTCCCAACCCGCAGTGTGGAGAGGTCGGCAGGAGGCGGCCATGGTGTGAACCTCCGCCCCAGACCTGAGGTGGGGCGGTGAGGCCTCACCCCTTCCCAGTTTGCACTCAATCCAGTCATGTTCAGCTGCTCCTGTGCATGCTCTTACACAATCACCACTACCCCCCCGCCCCCAAACACAGCCTCTCAAACTTTAATGCACCCCAGAATCCCCTGGGGACGCCAAATGCAGACTCCGGGGCTCCACTCCAGAGACCCTGCTTCAGCGCGGCCCGGATTCTGCATTGGCACAAGCTTCCCCAGGTGGGTTTGATGCAGGTGACCCGCGGGCCACACTCTGAGAAAACACTGCCACGGGGACCTGCCTGGGTTCCCAGACTCTGGGGCTCGGGTTCCCTCCAACCTCCCCGAGGCCGAGACTCCACCCACGTCCCGTAGCGCGCTCCCACCCAAACGCAAAGAGGGGGACCCGGGAGTGGGGTCAGGGTCACGCCGCCCGAGCGCAGGATGGGGCGGGGCGGGGGCTGCAAGGGTCCCACTCACAGGGAGCTGATGTCGCCCGGCACGATCCTGGGCACCCAGGAAGAGCCCACGCAGATGATGGACTCCTTGGTACAGCTGCAAGTGGCGGGGCAGCGCGCCAGCCGCCT
>NW_007729170.1:160911-232597 GCF_000696425.1 Galeopterus variegatus
CCCCGCCACCCCTCCCGGCCCCGCCCCGGGCGCTGGGACAGAGGGAAAAGTTGGGGGACCTTGGGGGAGGGGCCGGCCGGGACGGAGACCCCCTTGGGGACCTGGCTGAGCGGTGCAGGACCAGATGCCTGCAGTCCCTCCACGGGCTGGAAATAGTTTGGGGAAAGCACGGGGCTGCTTCTCTCGGGGCCGAAATGTAAGAGGGGGAAAGGACAGTAGGGGCAGAGGGACCTGGCTTGATTACTGGGGAGGGAGAGTCTGTCCTGGGTGATTGGAAGAGTCCAGACCTTTTGGGCAGCCTTTATTAATTGCAAAGAGAGGAAATGAAGCGAATGCTGGCATTGGGTTCAGCCAGAATGGCTTTGCATGTCTTTTGCCTTGGGGCAGAGGGGTCTGGCTCCCATGTCCATAGCACCCTGGGGTTACTGAAGCCAGCCAACCCTTCCATGCCGAAGGAATGCAGAAGAGAACCCTGCTACCGCCCTGTGCGTTCCTGCTACTGCGGGCCCTGCCTACTGCTTGCTGAATAGCTAAAAGGCCTGCGAAAGTTTTCCCTCAGTCAGCACACCCTCTGGCCACCCCGCCCACCCCAATCAAACGACTGGGGATTAAAAACTGTTAGTAGAGACTGAGGGTGTGATCCATTCTAGGAGATTACATTTAATCTCCTAACCCTTTGAGGCAGGTCCTATTAATATCCTTAATTTACTGGTGAGGAAACCCAAGCCCAGAAAGCATCAGTAACTGGCTGGTGGTGTAGCGAATGGCCAGGCAGGATGGGGATTGGAGCCTGGGATGGGGAGTGGTAACCCGGCCTACTGAGCCCCTCTTCTGCTCCTGAAATTTGACACAATGATCTTGAATCTTAACACAAGGTAGTGTGCAGCAGGGGAAATCTAAGAAAATGACCAAAATAAGAGCTCAAACCTCACAGAGTGCGGAGTCAAGGGCACCAGCATTAGGCTACAAACCAAGGAAAACCATTTCATGTGTTAAGATATACCCAGAGAAGGCAGTACCCAAGCTGGAAAGTCATTACTGCAGGAATCATCAAGATTGCTTCTTCAGCAATCACGTTTAGCACTATCCATAAGGCATATTCCAAGCTGGCCACTGTGGCAGGGGACAGAGGAACAGGGAGCTTGAAGTGTAGCTGGGCAGATAGTCCTAAAGGACTAACTCCACGAGGCTACGTGGGGGTCACAGACTGATCAAAAGAGGTTCAGGAATTGAAAGCAAGCTTGTAGGCAACTTTCTTGAGGGAGTTAGACGTTCGTTGCAGGTCACCATTTTGGGTCAATGCACTTAGCAGTCTACATTTATCATCATGTAATTCACACATCTACCCTGAGAAGTGGGTCTTCCCATTTTGTGGATGGGAAACTTGAGCTTAGCGTTGTTTTTGTCTTGACCTTGGTCTGTATCATTCCCAGATACAGACAGGAAGTCTGTCCTCCAGAACTGGCTGCTGTGTCTAACCCCCGCTGCTGTGTGGGCATGCATTCTGCAAATGCTTTACTCAACAAGGCCTAGTGCTAGTGGCTGACGACACTGGCCACAGTCTGAAGAGGGTGACAGACACTTGGATCCACAATCATAGGTGTGTGTGCTGTGTGCCTTGCTGAAAGATATCTGCCTTAAGAGGGATGGGCTACTGCTTTATAAAGAGGAGGGAGTCAGGCTTCTCAAATGATTCCTGATGATCCAGGAAAAGAAAATCTGTTTCTCACCTGCGTTGGAGTGGAACAAAGGGCAGGGTGGGGTGGGTAAACTCTGGCCCCAGAACTAGACAAGTCTGGGTTTACAGCCCAGCCTGCCACTTACCACTGTGTGATCATGAGCAAGTTAGAACCTTTTAAGCCTCAATTTCCTTACCTGTTAAACGGAAGATCATTGTATCCATCTTTGGGAGTTTAGTGTAATTAAAAATCTAAAGCATTTAATGCCACACAGAAGGCACTGGCTGTCTGATCAGAGTAGTACCTAACCGTGTGGGTGGGTCAAGTCTCAGGTAAACCCTGGGACTGTAAGGAAGTGAGGGGTGGGGGAGGGGAGGCTGTGAAAGGAGATGTGTTTTCCTGACCTCGGTGCCTCTATTTAATCAAGGTCAGGAGCATGGTCTAATGCAGTGGTTCTCAATTAGGGGTAATACAGGGGACACTTGGCCATGTCTGGAGACATTTGGGGTCGTTACAGTGGACTGGGTGCTACTAGCATCTAACGGGTAGAGGCCAGGCATGCTGCTAAACATCCTGCAGTGCACAACAAAGAATGATCCAGTCCAAAATGTCACTAGAGCTGAGGTTGAGAAAGCCTGGTCTAGTATCCTGGAAAGACTCTTGCATGAAGAATTCCAGAGCAGAGTCTAGTCCTGGCTTCACCACTCACGAGTAAACCTTCTCGGTCATGTTGTCACTCCTGTCTCCAGCTTCCATTTTCTCATCCATAAAATAAATGTGACATATCATCACTATTACTATCCTTCCTGTCCCCTAGGGTTAGCTCCAGCCCATCCTCTCCAACTTGAAAAACTAGAAAGTTCCTGATAAGAAGAGTGCAGAGAGAAGACTTGAGTAGCGTAGCTGGCAGGGGTGGTATTTGTGTCGGCTCGGTTAGAGACACTAAGTGAGTGCTTGTAAATTATAAGGCGCAGTTTATAAATTGAGATATAAAAATGGAAATGTGGATTGGTTTGGTTCCAAGATCTTCAGCAGTTAAAAGAAAAAAAAAAAAAAAAGCTTAATAGACAATCAGAGAGACACAGTCTGTTTCCAGGAAATAGCAAGAGTTTTTGAAAATGTAAAAATCCTTGTTCAGATGTAACTTACTCAAGCTGTGTCTCCGTGACACGAATACACATTCCTACAGTGCATGAAATGGTGTGGGCTGGAGTGGCCTTCCCTGAAGTCTCAAACTGCTCTCCCTTATATTATTACATGTGTCGGCAGCTCAAAACAGGGCTCATTCAGGCACTCTCATACAAATGAACACGCAATCACAAGTTGTGATAGAGCCCATGAAGGGAGAGAAAGGAGCCCTAAGTTGGTGGGGGTCAGAGAGCTGAAGCCTGTGTGAGACCTTAGCTGAGAGCTTTGCGATGAGAAGGAGGAGCCAGGCAAGGGAAGGTGGGCTAAGGGCAGAGGCCGAGGCTAAGGGAGGGGCAGTGTGGTCAGAAAGTACAGCACATGCAAAGGCACCGGGACCAGAAAGAGGTGAGTGCTTGTAAGGATCTGGATGAAGGCCAGTGTGCCACAGCATAGAGGATGAGGGGGACGGAGAGAAGAGATGTCTGAAAGGTAGGAAGGACCTTGTAGGCCAAGGCCCAGAGCCTTGTCAAGTCATTTTGAATACCAGAGGGAGCCACTGAAGGGCTTTAACCAGAGAAGTAACATGATATATTTTTGCTTCAAAACAGATCTTTCTGACTGCTCAATGGAGAATGGGTTGAACTAGTCCTGGAGAGAGATGCTGGCAGCTGGCATTTGAATGACAGCAGAGAAGGGGGAGAAGAGTGAATGTGGATTCAAGACACATCTAAAAAGAAGGATCAACAGGACTTGCTGTTGGGTTGGTTTTAGCGGGAAGTTGGAAGAAATGGCTGACTTCCATTTCTTCTGACTTGAAGAGGTGAATCAGGTTCCCGACTTGTGATACCCATGACTTTATGAGAAAGGAAATGATTGGAAGCCAGAAATGGCATTTGCAATTGATCAGCAGCCAACCACAAGAGTGGCATTTTGGGGTGATGTGGTCAAGGAGAGATTTGCAAACCTTATGGGAAAAAATGGGACAAGGCTTTTTTATTTATTTATTTTTTTTTTCCTTTTTTTGTCTTTTTTACTGACCGGTAACAGGATCGCAGCCCTTGGTGTCGCACCCGTACCGGGGACCGGCAACGGGATCGCAACCCTTGGTGTTGCGCCTGCACCGCGCTCAGCCAGTGAGCAGGAACCGGTCTCCACATGGGATCCGAACCCTCGGCGGGAGCGCCGCCATGCTCCCAAGCGGCGCACTCTCCAGTGTGCCACCGGGCCAGCCCCAAGGCTTTTTTTTTTAAACCCCAATTTGTAGTCATTCAAACCAAGTGACTCCCAGATTTTGGCTAGAGCCAGTGGGTAGATGGAGATGCCATTTCTTAAAATGAGAAAGCCAAGAAGAAGAGAGGGTTTGGCTGGGAGAGAAGCATCAAGAGTTTGATATTGGGGATGTCGCATTTGAAATGTCCCCGAGGCACCTACCTGCAGATGTTGAGTTGGCAACTAGAAGACAGTCAGGATGGTGAGGAGGAAGTGGGTGAGGCAGTCAATGGGAGATCCTCATACTCTTGTGAAAACCTTAGTTCTCTCTCAGTAAGTCCTCAGTGTAATGTTGGTTGATTGAACGAATGAGTGATATTTTAGAAATACAAGCTTTAGAGAGAAAATATCTCTTAGGTGCAATCAGCAAGGAATAATAGAAATCTTACAGGACAGAGCAAATATAAGAATGCTACAATTTGGGGATTCATATTTTAGACGAAAAACAATCTTCAAATTCTAAACCAGACTAAATCTTGTAAGAATTTCAGAGACGTTCATCATGCTGCTAATGCCCCTCCCCCATCTTCCAACCAAACTCCACCCCCACGCCCCCACCTGGTCTTCTCACTAGAACCATAGTCTTTGGGAAACCTTCACTAACAGCTGGTACTTCCAACTTTGATGCTTGCTGTAGCAAATGAAGAAAAATTATTCACTCAAACCTCAAAGGCACTTGGTTTAAATGACTACAAATTGGGGTTTAAAAAAAAAAGCCTTGTCTATTTTCTTCCACAAGGCTTACGAATCTCTCTTTGACTGCATCACCCCCAAATGTCACTCTTGTGGTTGGCTGCTGATCAATTGTAAATGCCATTTCTGGCTTCCAATCATTTCCTTTCTCATAAACTTGTGGGTATCACATGTTGGGAACCTGATTCACCTCTTGAATTCAGCCATGAACTTGAAGGGCTGCCTGTGGATATCTCACTCAGTTTCCTATATCAGTCAAAAGACCCTGAGGACCCCAGCAATG
Organism: Galeopterus variegatus; assembly: GCF_000696425.1. NCBI lineage: Eukaryota > Metazoa > Chordata > Mammalia > Dermoptera > Cynocephalidae > Galeopterus > Galeopterus variegatus. Next base: position 165,964 of record NW_007729170.1, read on the forward strand.
GTTTCTGGTGACCTTTGTAACACCTGTGGGGTTTTTGTTACCTGGCATCAGCTGCCCCTTCTCATGACAGGACAACAGGACATGATTTTGCTTTGGGGGGAGTCACTGCTCCTCAATGTTCAAACGCATGTGGCTCACTTGATGAATACCTTCATCTCCCATTGCACATGTCATCTAGACTAGAGCATTCCAGAACATTCCATTCTCCCAGCCTGGTTTTGAGATGAACACACCACTCAACTGAAGCAATCGTGGCTAATAAAATTCCTTGACATGGCTTTTTTTGGAAATATTGGGACACAGTCTCTGTCTTCCACTGGCCTAGGAGCTGTGTTGATGTGAGCCTTTTTTTGCTTAACTAGTCTGAATCTGGGTTTTGGTCCATTGTAACACAAAGCATCCTAACTAATCCATTTAGCTGTCACTACCAGCAGAGGCAACTTGCAGTGACTAAGATAAAACCAAGAAACAGTAAAACTCAAAGTCAGTCCCCAGTGTTGTCTCTCCACAAGCTTTTCTTTTCTCTCCCCAATTTTGTGATATCCTTTTCCTCCCCTTTAAGGAAATTTTGAAATTCTGCATCCCTCCCTCTTTTTCTCTTATAGGGGATTTTTCCCCCTGATCAGAGTTTTATCTATTTTATCTGTTTTCTCAAGGAACCAAGTTACGCCTTTGTTAATTTTTTTCTACTGTATCTTGGTTTTCTATTTTATTATTATATACTGTTATCTTTATAATCTGTTTTCTTCTACTTATTCTGAAATTGTGCACTTTGTTAAAAAGATTAATTAGCTAGAGTTACTTTATTATACAAGTCACTTTGAGTCACTTTACGCTTTATTTATGTTTATAAGACAAAATGCTTTTAGCTATGTTCCTACTTCTAGAAGAACATGCCCAATCTTCCAGCTGGGTTGTGGGGATTAGAAGTACACCTGGGAGGTCACAGACATTGGGTCTATGAGTAAAGTCAATCTCCTAAAACAAGCACAGTTTTCTATATAACAAATTTTCACAGTCTCAATTTTACAAGTCAGCAAAATTATTTTATGGAAAAATCTCTTTGTTCTTCTTAGTGAAAAAAACCTAGCAAAAATTCTATTTTAGGAGAACAAGTCATGAAGTGAGTAGAGATTTAACTTAAATTTAGAAAAATGGGTCTGTAAATATCCTCTAAGCCCTTCTCTTATCCATACACCATAGTTAATCCAATGCTATGGAAGACTGTGGCCTCTGGCCCCAACTTAATTGTAATCAAGGCTAAATTAAATATATTTGGGGCTTCTGATTTTCTTGGTCTACAGCATCTGAGTCATTCTGTGATTTTTATGCCCTCTATTTAACCTACCCCAACCCACATCAAAGTATGTTTTGAGGGAAGTATCTAAAATGCATCCACATTTGGTCTCAATGACTGCTTATTTATTGGGCTACATTTTCTAGAGACATTTGCATTTGAACATAGCTCAGATTTTAACTAAACACCATGAAGGGAATTTCAGACAGTTCCTGAAATCAGAAAATGAGCTGAGGTTTCCACTGCTACCCAGAGGCCTGGCTATGGGTCTCTCCTCTTCCATCTGTCTTACAGGAAGAGTTGCTCAAAAGAAAAGTAGGCAGACCTTGTCTTCAGAGCCCTCCCCATGCCTCCCTTTCCTGAGCTCCTCAGAATCTAGTCCTCAGAGAAGTTGGTGTAGTGGAGAATCATGGAATGTGTTGTTGAAGGTCCAGATTTGAAACCAAGTTCTACCATTGATCTCCAAGGCCTTGATTTCCTCTTCTGCAAAGGAGAGGATGATGCACACTACCTTTGTTTGCAAAAAGGATGAAATCAGTTGAATAATGTGAAAATTCTTTATGAGCAGTACAAGTTCATTTATTAAGTAGTTAAGTTGGTCTTTTATCGAGAGCCACAAATCACTATTGATATAGATGTGAATATGAATAGATATAGGTGTAGGTAGATAAATATAGGTATTTCTCCTCAAGAAGCTTAAAATGTACCCAAGGAAATAAAACTCTTCTATGTCAAAAGAACCTGCTAGTACTTCAGAAGTGTTTAGTTCTTTCCCAACACTTTTTTTCCCACAGCCCCAAGAGACAGAATCTGTGCATTTATCTGAATGCTGGAAAGCTTAATTATTCAACTAATACTTCCTCAGTGGCTCCTAGGGGCCAGGCACTGTGCTGGACTCTGGGAATCCAGTAGAGGCCAAGGCGACTCTGCTGTCTTCAACCCGCCCTGCACATGCAGCAAATCCAGGTGGGCATCTCACCCTCTTGGATTAGCAGCCCCCAGGCAACTGGGCAGAGTCCCAGGAGCCCAGACAGTGGGCCCACTGGTGGAGGCTCTAGCACACTTGTCCACCATTGCCACTTAAACTGGTGCAAACCCAGATCTGCCGCTGCCCTGAAATAAATTTCCATCCCTTAAGCAAACCTCGTGACTTTTTGTTCTTGATCGTTATGATAATATTGGAGCTTAGAATTTATGTGACTCCTGAAGACTGCTAACTCAGTAGAAGAGTGGGTGATCCATCACTTAAGGAAGGGCAAGCGGGTGTGTCCACTGGCCCAAATGCTGACATGCAGGAGCAGTCATCTCAAGGAGAGGGCAGTCATAAATCCCAAGTTTGTCCTCAGCAGGCCATTTGAGCTCATGTCACACAAAAGCTTGCCCTCTGTTATATATGAGTGTAATGTTCTGGGAGGGTTTCCATCTCAAGCATCCCTGTGTTGGGATACTTACCTTTCCTGGAAAGAGAAGGAAATATCCCTGAAAGGTACTGTGTTAGTCCATTTCTATTGCTTATAACAAAATATTTGGAACTAGGTGATTTATAAGAAAACAAAATTTATTGCTTACAGTTTCAGAGGCTAGGAAGTCCAAAATCCAGGAAACACATCTAGTGGGGGTCTTTTTGGTGGTGGCTTTACTGCAACGCAGGGGTCTCACATGGCAGACAATGGCAGAGCAGAAAGAGAGAGACTCTCACATGCTCTCCTTTTAAAGCCCTCAGGACCATGCCCCTGACCACCATTATTAATCCATTCACTACTGCATGGTCCTACAATCCAATCACCCCTTCAACGCCCCACCTCTCAATTACCATAATAGGATTTCCTATGCTCAAGAGTTACAGTGGGAATTAAGCTTCTAATATATGAACTTTGGGGAACGTATTCAATCAATCCACAGCAGGCGCTATGATAGTACCTGACATTCTTATAGCAGTTTCATAGTTGACAAGACCTTCTCACACCCGTTAACCTAATTGCAGCTCATGATAACCCTCGAACAGAAGTAGTTTTTAGAGGAAGAAACAGGCTTGGATGGGTTAAATGGCCTACCTAAGATCAGGCAGCCAAGGTCAAAGTGTCAAAGTCATAGTGGACAGAGTTTCCTACTCTGTCAACAATGCCGTTGGAGAGTATCAGGGCAAGAGGGAAAGGATCAGTACCTTCCACAAGGTTCTAGAAGGCAGAAGCCCTGCCATTCCTTCTTCCATATTACCCCAAGCCATTTGAAGGCATCTCTTTGATGTTGGAATATTGTCCAACAGCAATGTTACATATGGCCATTCTTGTAAGCCATCAGAGGGTGGTTCTCAGTGAATTTCAGGCACACATGAACTGCCCAAGTACCCCAGCAGGCACCAACCAGTGCAAAAGGGAGAATGACAGAAAGAAAGCCCTCTGCAAATTCCCCCTTGTTCTAAATGAGACCTGTCTTGAGGCAAGAATCCCAGGAGCCAAGAGAGAGCTGCTGAAAGTGGACAAGGGCAGAGAGAGGAAAAGACATGGTTGCCCTTGGAGATCAGGGATAATCCTGGAGCCCCCAGACAAGAAAAGGGCCAGCTGGGAAAACTACCCCCAGTCACCCTCTGTCCCCTCCCCACTCCAGCAGGAGCTGCAGCAGTTCCCTCGGGGGTATAATCCAAGACAGCACTATTTATTTTTATCTTTTATCCTCTGAGAAGAATAATAGGATTCATCAATAATGTCTTGTTTTTAGACCCGTTTGGGAAATCAAAGTTTGCCATGAGAGTAGCATTCTCTGATCGATTTTGCTATAATATTTTGGACAATGTAATTACATTACAGCTGGATTCCTTTGAAAAAACAAAGGACTGTTCGTGTTCTTTCTGGTATATGGGCAGGTGACTGGAAAAACGTTCTGATGGCCATAGTATGGCCAAAATTGGTGCTGTCCTATCAGTTCAATATTCTGTGTTTCTTGACCTGCCATAAATGTGTACCATTCCTGAAAAATGAGGTCTGTCTTCCTTCTGGCTCTTTCTAGGCTCTCTTGGAATGCTGGTCCGCAGTGGTGTGCTGTTTGGGACCTTTGGGAAGCAAAAGCTGCGCTGCAATTGAAAATGTAAAAGCCTTATAACAGGGAGTAACACTTTGTATTAGTCCATTTCTGTTGCCTATAACAAAATACACAGAACTGGGTGATTTACAAAGAAAACAAAATTTATTTGCTTACAGTTTCTGAGGCTGGAGTCCAAAGTCCATCTGGTGGTGGTGACAGTGACCCACGGGTCTCACATTGCAAGACGGTGGAAGCAGAGAAAGCACAGAGAGAGCAAGAGAGACGGACTCTCCTCTTCTTTTAAAGCCCTCCAAATCATGCCCTGGACCACCATTTTTAATCCATTCACTACTGCATGCTCCTACAATCCAATCACCTCTTCAAGGCTCCACCTTTCAATTACCATAATAGAATTTCCCACCCTCTTAACAGTCACAATGAGGGCTAAGTTTCTAATACATAAAACTTGGGGGACACAATTCAAGATTCAGGGAGTTTTGGGGGGAAATAATCCAATCCATTACACACCTATAAAGAAAAAGGAGAGTAGTAGGCCGGGGCAGGGGGAGCCATCAGACTGCAGGGCAGACCAGACAAGGTGTCCGGCAGCCACAGGGAGCTCCAAAGCAGGGACTGCCTGTGAGAGGAGTCCCGCATGGGGCAGAGATGGCTGGGCCCTCGTACCACTGCCTTACTCACTGCCTTGCTCAGTCACAGCCTGGGACTCCTTGAGAGAAGAGTGGCCTCGGCTTGCCTGCTGAGGAGGACTGGAGGAGCTAACAGCTGGAGACTGCCAGCTAAACACACGCCTAGCCACGGGCAGCCAGTCCTTCCATGAGGAGGGATCTGAGCTGTGATGGGATCTGCTGCAAATGGTGAACATGAGCTGAGAGGATCTCAGTAGAAGCTGTTACAGATGTCCAGGCCTTTCTGGACCCAAAAGAATATTAGTAGTGATTTCTCCACAGAAATTCACTGCTTAACAGAAGTTGGTGACTGCCACTTACTGTTCATCCTCTCATAATTCATTTGTTAATTCAGTAAACATCTATTGAGCTCCTTGAATGTGGTAAAGCCCAGGTAAGAGTTGAGGCCACAGAGATTCCTGAGGCTTAAGCCCTGCCCTCGGAGAGCTTGCACTTCAGCCACAGATAAACACAGTGTACAAATGACTAAAGAAATGCAAGAAATCGTGGGACAATTGCTACTGAAAAGAAAGACATTTGGGCTCAATCGGTTGGCAAAAACTGAGAGGAAGTTGTTAAAAGTCGTTACAGAGAATCTTCAGGTCTTTCTAGACCAAAGAGACTATTAGCAGCGATATTTTTCTTACAGATTGACTGTTTCGCAGGAGTTCATAACACGGGGCCATAAAGGCAGGAAAGGAGTGATCTCTTCTGATTTGCAAGGCCAGAACTAGCCTCCCAGGGCCACTATCACTGCAACCGGGCCATGAAAGATGGGCAGAATCTAAACAGACATATACAAGCAGAGGGAAGGATCTGTTCAGGCCTCACCCAGCTTCTGGTAGTTCCTTGGCTTGTTTTCACATGGCATTCTCCCTGTGTGCACGTTTCTCTCTTCATATGATGCTCTGTTTAGACTGATACCGCTCACATGGGGTTGTGGCCCCACCCTACCCCAGTACAACCTCATCTTCACTAATTACATTTAAGACATCCCTATTTTTGAATGCCACACACTGAGGTACTGGGGGCCAAGATTTCAACATATGAATTTGGGGGGGAACACAAATCAACCCATAACACTATGTGTTATTCTCTTTATTTTTCACTTGCTGAGAGAATTATTGTGGATAACAATAATTTCAACTTTGCAATTTCATTAATTTAAGCACTACGCAGTCTGAATCAATATTACTGGGTGTATACAAGTGTAGGTACTTTTCTGTTATGTAAATTTTATTTATTTTTGTTACATATATACAACATTTGCCCTTAAAATGATTTCTTAAGGGCCAGCCCATGGCTCACCTGGGAGAGTGCGGTGCTGATAACACCAAAGCCACAGGTTTGGATCCCTATATAGGGATGGCCAATTAGCTCACTTGGGAGAGTGTGGTGCTAACAAGTCAAGGGTTAAGATCCCCTTACTGGTCATCTTTAAAAAAAAAATGATTTCTTGTTCATCGTTAATAATAAAAGCTTAAAAAATGGTTTTCTCAGCACCCTTTAGCCAAAACCCATGATCACACTGGTAGTCAAAGAAAACTGGCTAGGGCCGGCCCGTGGCTCACTCGGTAGAGTGCGGTGCTGATAACACCAAGGCCGCGGGTTCGGATCCCATATAGGAATGGCCGGTTTGCTCACTGGCTGAGCATGGTGCTGACAACACCAAGCCAAGGGTTGAGATCCCCTTACCGGTCATCTTTAAAAAAAAAAAAAAGAAAACTGGCTATACTGAGTCAAAGCAATTTGAACATGTGATGGAGGACTGTGGATTACATCAGGTAGAGGATGTTTGAAAGGATTTATTATCAGATTTGGTCTTGTGTTTGGTAGTTTTGGTGAGTGTTCCAGGAAGCCAGGCTTTGGTCTGGATTGGTTGCTCTCAGGTCATGGATGTAATTCTCTGGGAATCCTAAAAGTTCTTATCTAGAAGGCAGAAAAAAGTGAGTGGAGCTAAAACTAACTGGTAAAGCAGCAGCAGTAGTCATAATGGGGAGAGGAAGGTGATGTCTGATCATTTCTGTGGTTTGGAGGTGAGCTCCAGAACATAGAGTATCAATATGAGTAACTTTTGGTAGAAAAGAAGACATGTTTGACATCCTCAAAGAGGAAAAATGTTAATGTGTTTTATAGGAGAGGGTGGAAGCTTTTTGTATTAATGACCCACAAATCCCCAAAAGCCTTTTTTACTTTTCACAGTTATCCTTTCCACTTTTAGACTTCAAGCACTAGCTAGGGAAGAGGAAAAAATCCCATTATACTTCAGTGTCTTATTAAAGAGCAAACAATATCCAATTTCTCTCCATTATTTTCCATGCCAACTCACGTTTTCATAGCACTCCATAGGGTATAGTGACTTGATAATCATTTGTATCTCATTTAAACCTTCTCCCTCATCATTTATTATCTCTTATCACAAAATGAAGAAAGTTAAGTACAGGGAGCATAGAGTTTTGTAAACTATGTAGCTCATTGTGGAATATACTAAAAAGCATATGTACTTCACAGGGCCTGGTTTTCCAAAGCCTTGTACTTTCAAATATTGACCTTGCAAGGACAGGAAATTTCCCTCAGCCTATAAGTCTCTGTTGCAAGATAAGGATTGTGGCGCAGCAGGTTGATGGCTCACAGACAGACTAGTTACTGATTGTTATGTAAAGATACTGAGAAATTGCTGTTAAGAAGGAATGTTTGCTAAGATCAAGCTTGTGTTGATAGGACCACTTAACTGTATACTGGAATGTCATCCACTTGTTTCACTGAAAGTTACCAACCTATATTGTTAAACTATAACCCCACCTTTGTTCTCTTCCTGTAACTTCCTGGTCTGGAAAATAAATGCAGGAAGAGAACCCCAATTCGGCTTTAATTTCCCAAGGAAGGGTTGCCTCTCGCTTGAGAGTGCCTGGGAAGTTAACCTCTTCGGGGCTTCTCACTGCTCGAAAGAAATGGGCTTTGAGTAATCCTTTGTGTCTCTGTCACCCAGGGGAAGTGGGGTGACAAATCCATGGGGGTCAAAGATGGGCTTTGAGTAATCCTTTGTGTCTCTGTCACCCAGGGGAAGTGGGGTGACAAATCCATGGGGGTCAAAGCAACACAAAGCAACAGCTCATAATAATGGAATCGCTCAAGTTTGGAGGCTTAATCTGTACTTGCATTGGGCACTGTAGAAACTTTTAAGTTTAGCACACTGGAAGGCAAGTATAATTACTCAATTTTACAAAGAGGACATCAAATTTTACAAAAACAAAACAAAACAAGACAAAACAAAAACCCTCGTAAGCTATAACAGCATTCCTTTTTATGACAAGGAAAAGGTGCGGTATGTTAAACTAAAACAGATCAGTGGTTAGAGATGGGGGATTTGGGTACAAATGGACACAAGGGTGTTCTTTGGGGGCAGTGGATGTTCTCTACCTTCACTGTGGTGTTGTAAACCTGGCTGCTTTCTGTTCATGCCCCAAAACTTTATGTGATGCAGAATTTAAGAGCTGAGAGCCAGAACATTAGGTAGAAGAAATTTCTAAGCAGCAAGACATTCAGCCAGCTGCATGGCTATTTGTGACAGCCTATCCTGAGTTATGGCAGAGAAGGCATGACGTAAAGCCAGAATTTATAATTCAAAAGAAAGCAGAGGGTAAAAGAATTGGAAAACTCCCATAAAGAGTGAGAAAGTCTGTTTAAGAAAGGAAACCAAGGGTGCAGCCCAAGGGACCATTGGCTAAGATCAGGACAGAGAGAGGGATTATCAAGAGCATGGAAAAAAGACCTTGAAGGTATTTCACAGAACTTTGAGGCTGCCCCTTCCATCACAGGCCCAGGAGCCTAGGAAGACAGAATGGTTTCAGAGAACAGACCCAAGCTACCCTCCATGGATTGGTTGCCCAGGGCTACCTTGGGATGCTGCTTCCCACACCCTGGCTGCCCTGGCAGTAGCTAAATTGGCCCTGGATGCTGCTGGACCTGCAGCTTCAGAAGATACAAGCTGAAGTCTTGGCAGTGTCTACGTCGTGTTAGGTTTGCAGGCTGGCAGAATGCCAGAGCTGTGGAAGCTTGGGAGACTCCACCCCAATTTCAAAGGATGTATGGGAAAGCCTGGGGATGCAGGAAGAGATCTGTCACAGGGGCAGAGCTACTGTGGAGAGCCTTTGCTAGAGCAATGCTGAGCAGAAATGTGGGGTTGGAGTTGCAGCAGAGAACCCCTGTCGGGGCCATACCTACTGGAGCCATGGGAGCAGGACCACCATGGAGACTTGTAGAGCTACCAGAGTGAGACACCAGCCTAGAAGAGCTGGACTGTGGCCTGAGACCAGGAAAGCTGTAGGAGTGGGGCTGCCCAAGGACTTGGGGACCCAACCCCTGCACCAGCCTGCAGAGGATGCAACATATGAAATGAATGGAAATTATTTGACAGTTTTGACATTTGGTGCCTGCCCTGCTGGGTTTTGGACATGCTTAGGACCTGTTACCCCTTTCCTCTGGCCTACTTCTCCCTTTTTGAACAAGAATATGCACTCTATGCTTGTCCCACCATTGTGTCTTGGTGGTAGATAACTTGTTATGATTTCTTGGTGGGACTTTGGACTTTTGAGCTGGCTTTTTCCTAACTTCAGACTGGGTTCCATGCAGGGTCTGAGGACGCACAAGTCCTCCCTAGCCCTGCATTTCTTCCAGAGAAGGATCCCAAGGTGGTACAAAAAGTCTCGTTCCATGCTCATACAGTGCATTAGTCCATTTCTGTTGCTTCTAACAAAATACCTGAAACTTGGTAATTTATGAGGAAAGAAAAATTTATTCCCTAGTTTTGGAGGGTGGGAAGTCCAAAGTCTATGAAACACATCTGGTCAGGACCTTCTTTGGTGGCGACTCCAAAGGTGTCACGTAGTGTTAAGAGAGACATCAGAGGAGGACATGGTGGCTGAGTGAGGGAACAGATACCAGTGATGCCCTAACTGAGCCACTCGGGTCTGGAAGTGAGGGGCCCATTCCTGGAAGAATTCTAGAGCACATAAAGGGCTGCAGCATCATAACTCCTGTCATGTCTGGCCACTGACACTTGGAAACTTAGGCTCCTGGCTCTCAAGTTTTTAAGTGGAATGTGAGGGCTCAGGAAGGCCCCTCCCCCACCGGGACAGCTGCCCTAGGGGGTGGATGCGAGAACAGTTCGTTCTCTGATGTCGAAATGGAATTGGCCCTATCATGAGATTTGTGTATGAATCCAGGTATGCATGTCTCTGTTGAGACTGGATGTCAAATAAGTATTTTGTGGTGTTCTCCTGTGTAACAGGTCATGTTCTAGGTCTGCAGTGAACAAAATAGACAAAATACTTATCAAGGAATGGAGCTCATTTCAGGAACAAAAATGTCTCCATGTTATAAAATACAAATATCCTCATATTTCACAATGATGATGATAGACTAGGCATTGCTTTGAAGTGGTATAAGTGATTGACACATTAGCACATGGGACAGTGACAACTGATTATCTACAGTGGAGTAATGAATTTCTTCCTATCAATTCCATGTACAATGATTAACTTATTGAAGGTTTACATGTGAAGGAGAAACTACAACACTCTTAGAAGCTGCAGCAAGTGTTTTAATAACTTCTGCTAAATGAAATTATAAGAGGCCATTTTTCAGATGAGGTTCTAGCACCAGGTTCCAAAAGACCAGCCTAAAAATCAGAATGGAGTTACCCCCTGGTAAGCTGCACATCACCAAATCTAAACTAAGTCATGCTCTGACCTCCTGAGAAATCAGGAGAAAGAAGTAACAGCCAATTTCCCAAACAGGTCAGTTTAATCTTCAACAGGTATAAGAATGAAGTTCCTTCTGCTGTAATTCCTACACAAAAAGGACAGCCAGAAGTAACGTGATGTTAAATCATCAATTATTTTTCTATTGTTCTGTCTCCCTGTCCCCACCTTACAATGAAAGTAACTTTGAAATGACCAGTCCATCTTTTATTCTTTGTTTCTGCTTTCTTTAGCTTTTTCTGTTCACAAAACTAACCTCCTCTACTTGGCTCATTGGAACTTATCGTTTTTCATGGAATGACCTGTTGTCTGATTGTAGAATCACAATGAGATTTTTAACTAAATTTGTTGTAATTTTGTCCTTTGACACTTCAGAATAGGTAGAGTTTTCTTATATAATAAAAAACAGTATGCTACAAAGAAAGAGACTGAGAAATTCAATTCTATTTAGATTAATACCTTGTTAAAAGGTAGAATAAAGGCAGTACAGAGATAAATCACTATCAAAGAGAAAATATTTGTGGTACCTACAATGAAAAAGATTAGTGTCCAGAGTACATAAAGAATCATGAGAAACCAATAAACATACAAATGAATTAAAAGAAAATAACCAATAAATATTTTGTAGGAGACAAAAGGCCGTATATGAAAAATACTCAATCTCATTGGTAATTAATAAAAAGCAATATAAAAAAGCACAAGGAAATCCTATTGCATGTACACTGATAGGCAAAAATTAATAAATGAGGCAATTCCAATGTTGCCAATCTTGTGGAATAAATTACCACATGCAGAGGTGGTGGGTCTATTCACACACTCATTGGCATTTCCTGCAAGTTTGAAATTACACATAATCTACAACCCAGTAATTTCTCTCCAATGGGTTGAGAATTTGTTACATGCGGGCATTTGGAAACAAACATGAATTATAGGAGTAGCGTTTTCACAAGAGCAAAAAATAAACTTGAAACATCCCAAATGTTATAAGCATTGGAATGGATGGGTCAGCTGGATGACCTACAGTCTCAAACACCAGCATGTGTGAAACAGACTGAGGCAGAAAAAACAGTAATGACAATGTTTAGGGTAATTCTATTAATATCCTTTCATGGAAAGGTTAAAAGAGGCAAAGTTAAACAAAACACTTCTTAATGATACATAATAGATGGTAAAGACAAAAAGAATATAAAATTTCTGATAGTGGTCACATCTGGGGATAGGAGGGAAATGAGGTCAGGACAGACACACTGGGTGCATAATATCTGCCCAGTCTATTCATTAGTGTGTACCCAGTCTGCAGAGTTTATATGACATTAATATTTAAACTTAAAACATTCCATGTAATATTTTCTAATATGATAAACCTTACTAAAAAAAACTTAAAGAATTATTTACATGTGAAAAAATGTACAGTAAAAAATATTTATTTTACCATATTATCTGACTACCTCCCCAGTTTTGCTATCAGTCTTAGTTTGGAAGGAGTTTCAAGCCTTTTGTACTGGGTCCATTTAAATTTATCTCTATAATCATTTGTACAGGTTTGGGCAGCAAAAGATTGCGAACCAGCCAGTGTCTGTTTAGAGATAACTGGTTACATAAACATGTATTATTAACTTTTACAAAAATTAAGGAAGTCACCTATTGGTAACGAAAAGAGCTTCAGGACTGATATAAAATTGAACAAAAAAGCAAAGCATGTATCATTGTGTAAACCAGAGGGCATAATAGAGTTGTAGAAACAATAATTACATGAATTAGAACTTCAGAGAGGGAGACTTCTGGAGCAGGGTTTTTGCTAATTCTCAGCAGGGACTGATGACCACACTTGGCCTACGTGGGGGACAGAGAAACTGGGGAAGTAACGGTTGGTCACTCAGGGCTGGTGCTGGCATGAGAGATGACACAACATGAGAAGCACTGGCATGGTCGGTGTTTTCCACAGGACATTCTCTGTGTTCTGGGGATGAACATGGAGGATTGAGGAGCCGGGTCAAGTGTCCCTAAAAGTCAGAGTGAAATCTGCCTGAATCTCAAAGTACTTGGGAGATAATGTTTCCCCAGAAGGATGGGTCCTGCTGATTGGTCCCTCAAGATTTTTGCCACATTTTAAATCTACAGGATGTGGGTGCTAAGCAGCAAGCTGAAACCTCCAAAGGTCACAAGTGGATTTGCCACAGTCTTTCATGGTTACCAGTGACCCACTAGAATTTCCACCCAAATTCCTGAAGGGCCTTCCCTGAGGAAGACAGAAGAAGCAGAGATGGATGAGCCTCATTACAACTGTGTGTGGGTAACTGGACTCAGAGGGGGACAGAGAGGGGAGAGAGAAGGGGACAGAAGCCATCACTGAAGGTGTAACAGCCAAGGATTTTCCAAAATGGGTATGCTCATTTGAGCTTGAGCATCAATCCATAGAGTAAAGAACCTCAGTTAGATCAGCAAACTCCAACTGGGAATGCAAAAGAAGAGAAAATCATGCTAAAGCCCATCATAGTTAAATTGCTAAAATGAAGCAGATAAAATCAAATTTCTTTTCTAAAGCAAATTCACACCCTTTATGTCATTATTAAACAATAAATATCAAAATATCCTAAAACTACTTATTCCTCATAGGAAGGTGAGAAAATAATAAGAAACCTAAGAGTCGCAGGAGAATGGATATACTAAACACAAAAGAATGAAATCAAATTATCAGGAAAGGGGGAAACGACACAATTGACAGACTAGTAAACCTGAAAGATGTTTATTTGAATAATGGAAACCCAACAAAAACCATACATTCACTTTCAGTGTTTATTTAAATAAATTTGACTCAAAAAGACACAAATGTGGGAGTGAAGAAAACACAAATGTAGATTCTGAAGAAACTACAAAAATAAGAATAATTATTAAAATACACATTTCATAAATAAGTTTGATACTTTAATGAAAAATAAAATTTTCTGGCCAAGTATAAATGCTAAAGCATTGCTAAGCCCTCACCCCTGCCTGGCCTGCCACTAAGAGCCCCCCCTCAAATGACCTGCCACAGGGCCCCCTTGGCCTGCCCTCTCACTAAGATCACCCCTAGCCTTTCTTGGCCTTTCTGAGAGCTGCCCTGTCCAGGCCTTCTAAGGGTCCCACTGCCACTAAGGGCAGGCCTGGCCAGGCCTACACAAGAGGACCACTGGCCTGGTCTGCCTCAGGGCCCCTGTTTTAGTCCATTTTGTGTTGCTATAACAGAATACTTGGAACTGGGTAATTTATAAAGAAAATGAAATTTATTGCTTATAGTTTCTGAGGCTAGGAAGTACAAAGTCCATCTGGTGGTGGTGACAGTGACCCAGAGGTCTCACATTGCAAGATGGTGGAAGCAGAGAGAGAAAAACTCTCCTGTGCTCTTATTTTAAAGCTCTCAGAACCACACCCATGACCACCATTTTTAATCCATTCACTATGGCATGGTCCACCCCTGGCCCCCCAAAATTCATGTCCTTTTCACATGTAAATACATTCATTTCATCCCCACAGTCTTGTTTCAACTCGAGAGCCCAAAGTCCAAAGTCCCATCTGTGAAATCAATACAAGTTATCTACTTCCAAGGTACAGTGGTGGGACAAACATAGGGTACATATTCCCAACCCAAACAGGATCAATAGGCCAAAAGAAAGGGGTATCGGGTCCTAAGCAAGTCCAAAATCCAGCAGGGCAGGCATTAAATCTCAAAGATGGTGAATCATGTACCTTGAGTCCATGTTCCACATCCGCTGCATGCTGGTGTGAGGGTTGGGTCCCCAAGACCTTGAGCAACTCTGCTCCTATGGCTTTCCTTGTTGCAGGCCACACTTCAGCTCTCCCAGGCTGTTGTTCCACTCTATACATCCACAGGTCTGGGGTCTCCACGGCAGTCCTGCTGTCATGGCTCCTATAGACATGGTGCTGATGGGGTTTCTCTGCTGCAACTCCAACCCCACGTTTCCACTTGGCATTGCTCTAGCGAAGCCTGTTGGTGGTGACATTGCCCCTGTGACAGATCTCTTCCTGGGCCCCCACAATTTTCCATACATTCTTTGAAATGGACGGAAGGCTCCCAAGCCTTCTGAGCTCTGGAATTCTGTGGGCCTGCAGACCTAACGCCATGTGGATTCCACCAATGCTTCTTTGTATTTTTCAAAGCTCTGTGTCCAGCCACACCTGGAGACAATTTAGCCACAGCTGGAGCAGCCAAAGCAGCTGGGGTGCTGGTGCTAGAAGCAGTTTCCCAAGGTGGCCCTGATCAGTGAGCCCATGGAAGGCTCCTCAAGCCAGTTCCCCAAGACCATTTTGTCTCCCTAGATCTTTGGGCCTGAAATGGAAGAGTTGGTCCCAGAGGCTTCTGCAATGCCCTCAGGGCCTTTTTCTCCTTCTTCTGATAATCCCATTCTTTTGTGTTAATCTTCTTAGTACCACTGAATTTTCCTTCTGAAAATGCTCTCTGCATCTCTACCACATGGCCAGGCTGCAAATTTCCCAAATCTTTACACTCTGCTTCCCTTTTAAATTCTGGCTTTATGTCATGACTTTGCAGCCATAACTCAGAGTAGGCTGCTACAAATAGCCATGCAGCTTCCTTAATGGTTTGCTACTTAGAAATTTCTTCAACCAAATACTCTGGTTCACAACTTTAAGTTCCAACTTCCACAGAGTCCTAGGGCATGGACACAATGCATGCAAGTTCTTTGCCAGTTCAAAGCCAGGGTGATCTTTACCCCAGTTTCCAATAAACTCCTTATTTCTGAGACCTCCTTCAAATGGTCTTTACAGTCCATATTTCCATATGAAATCTGCTCACCACTATTTAGGCAGTCTCTAATTCACAACTTTCCCTCATCTTTTTGTCCTCTTCTGAGTCCTCCAAAGTCCTGCAAACTCTCCTCAATACCCAGTTCCAAAGCTGTTTCCACATTTTCAAGTGTCCGTTATAAGCAACAGCAATTTTCTGTTTTAGTCCATTTTGTGTGGCTAATACAGAATCCACAGCCAGGCCTACAATTCAGGGACCCCCTCCTGATGCTAATGGCCCCCCTTCAGCTAAGAGCCTGCCAGGCCTGCCCCAAGTGCTTCCTTGGCCTGACCTGGCACTTAGGGGTCCCCTGGCTGGCCTGGCACTAAGAACCCCACTGGCCTTGCCTGCCCCTATGGACCCCCTAGAGTGGCCTGGACTGTTCCTAGGGCCCCCTAGAGTGGCTTGGCCTGTTCCTAGGGCCCCCTGGCCTAGCCTGGCCTGACACCAGGGCTCCCCTGGCCAGGAAGTCCTATCCCAAGTGCCCCCTAACTTGGCCTGGCCTGCTTCAAAGGAATCCCTGGTCCTTCCTGGCCTTCCCCTAGGGCTCCCCTAGCCTGGCCAGAGACAAGGACCTCCTGACCTGTCCTAGGATATCCCCAGGGCCCTGCTGGCCTGTCCTGGCCTGGCACTATGGGCCTGTTCTGCTTCTAAAGGTGTTCCTGCCTGGGCTTCCCTTCCACTAAGGGCATCCATGGCCTGGACTGCTCCTAGGGCCCCTATGCCCTCACCTGCCACTAAGGGCTGTCCTGGCCAGGCATGCTGCCAAGTGCCTCCTACCACTAAGGGCCAGCCTGTCCTGTCCTATCCAAGGAACCCACTGGTTGTCCTGCCATAGGGCCCCCCTTTACTGGTCTGAAGAGTACCACTGCCATAAGGGCCACCCTGCCTTTAAGGATACACCTGCCACTAAGTGCCCCCCTTGACTGGCTTGTCCCTGGGCCCCTTGGCCTATCTTGGTGCTAAGAGCCTCCCTGGACTGCCTCAAAGAGATCACCTGGCCTGGCTTACCCTGCCACTAAGGTCCCTCTTTGAATGGCCTGGACCATGGCCCCCTTGGCCTCCTTAGTGCCTGGCCTGCCTGCCTGTAAGTGACCCCCTGGACTGGCCTGGTCTGCCCTGGGAGTCCCTCAGAGGCAGGCCAGTGCAGGCCAGGGTGGTCCTGAGGCAGGTTCAGCCAGTGAGTTTCTTCTCTACACCTGGTCAGGCCTGCCCATAGTGGCAGTGGGGCCCTTAACAGCAGGCTGGGTAGGGAAACATTAGTGGTAGGCCAGAAAAGGCCAGGGCACCATTAGTGGCAGTCCAGGCCAGGCCAGAGGGTCTTTTAGAGGGAGGCCAGACTGGGAGTGCCCTAGAGAGTTCTTTCTTTCTTTCTTTCTTTCTTGGGGGCCCAAGGGTAGGCCAGGCCAGGAATACTGTTAGTGGCAGGGCAGGCCAGGAGGGACCTAGGAGGGCTAGAAGACAGGATGAAAGAAAGAAAGAAGGAGGAAAGAAGGATGGAAGGGAGAGAGGGGGAGAGAGAGAGAGATTGAGAGAGAGAGAGACCCCAAAGAAACAAAGAAGGAAAGAGAGAAGGAAGGAAGGGAGGGAGGGATGGAGGATGAAAGGAAGGAGAGGAAGGAAAGAGCCAAGAAAAAAAGAAAGAAAAGAGCCAAGAAAGAAAGAAAGAAAGAAAGAAAGAAAGAAAGAAAGAAAGAAAGAAAGAAAGAAAAGGGAAGAAAGAAAGAAAGAGAAGGGAAGAAAGAAAGAAGGAAAGAAAGAAAGAAAGAAAGAAAGAAAGAAAGAAAGAAAGAAAGAAAGAAAGAAAGAAAGAAAGAAAGAAGGAAGGAAAGAAAGAAAAGGACGGAAAGGAAGGAAGAAAAGGCAGGAACAGAAGAAAGGGAGGGAAGGCAGGAAGGGAGGAAAGAAAAGGAGAGAAGGAAGGAAGCCAGGAAAGGAAGGTAGGAAGGGAGGACAGGAGGGAGGGAAGGAAGGGAGAGAAGGAAAAGAGGGAAGGAAAGGAAGTGAAGGCAGGAAGGGAAGGTAGGAAGGCAGGTAAGTAAGGAAGGAAAGAGCCCCGCTAGTTCCCCCTTGGCCTGGAATAACCTGCCTCTAAGTAACCCCCTATTCTGGCCTGGCCTGGACTTCTAGTAAGGTCCCCCAAGAAAGAAAGAAGGAAGGAAGGAAGGAAGGAAGGAAGGAAGAAGCAACTACCTTATGACTCAGAAATTGCACTCTTCCGGATTTTTCCCAGAAACAAAAAAGCTCATGTTCACCCAAAAATCTGTAAAGAAAGAAAGAAAGAAAAGAGAAAGCACCTAAAGAAATAAAGGAAAGAACATGAAGAAGGAAAAAGGAAAGAAAGAATGAAGAAAATAAAGAAGGAAGAAAAAAGAAGGAAAGAAAGAAGGAATGAGAGAAAGAAAAAGAAGGGAGGGAGGAAGGGAAAAATGAAAGGAAGGAAAGTAAGGGAGGAAGGAAAGAAAGAAAGTGAAGGACAGAAGGAAAGAAAAGGATGGAAGAAAAAAAAGGAAAAATGAAGGGCAGGCAGAAATGGAGGGAAGGCGGGAGGAATGAAGGAAGGAAAAGGAAGGAAGGAAGGAGAGAGAGAGAGAAAGAAAAAGAAAGAAAGAAAGAAAAAGAAAGAAAGAAAGAAAGAAAGAAGAAAGAAAGAAAACTCCCTCCCCAGGGCCCCCTTGGCCTGCCTCTAAGAAAGCCCCTGGCCTCACCTGTCCTGCCACTAAGGGCACCTCTAGCATTTCCTGGTCTGCCACTAAGAGCTGCCCTGCCCAGGCCTTCTTCTAATGGCCCCACTGCCACTAAAGGTAGGCCTGACCAGACCTACACCACAGACCCACTGGTGGGGCTGACCTCAAAGCTGCCCTGGCCTGTACTGGCACTAAGGGCCCCCTAGCCTAGCATACTTGGTGCTAAGGGCCTCCATGGCCAGGGACTATTCAGGTCCCCCTTGCCACTAAAGGCCCCATTCTGCTAAGCGCCTGCCAGGCCTGCCCCAAGTGCTTCCTTGGCCCAGCCTGGGCCCCCTAGGGCCCTGCTGGCCTGGAAGCCCTGCCCTAAGTGCTTCCTTGGTCTGGCCTTGGCCTAAACTGGCACTAAGGGGCCCCCTGGCTGGTCTGCCCTTAGGGCCTCCCTGGCCTGCCTCTAGAGACCCTCTAGACTGGCCTGGCCTGCCACTAGGGCTCCCCTGGTTAGGCAGGACTACCCCAAGTACCTCTTCGCCTGCCCTGGCCTGCTCCTAAGGCACTCCTGCCCCTGCCTCGCCTGCCCCTAGGGCCCCTGTGCCCTCATCTGCCACTAAGGGCTGCCCTGGGCAGACATGTTGCCAAGGGCCTCCTACTGCTAATGGCCAGCCTGGCCTGGTCTTCCCAAGGAATGCACTGGCCTGACCTGCCATGTGGACCCCCTTTATTGGTGTGCCCCTAGCAGACCACTGCCATAAGGGCCACCTTGCCACTAAGGCGCCCCTGCCACTAAGTGCTCCCTTGACTGGCCTGTCCAGGGACTCCTTGGTCTGTCTTGGTGCTAAGGGACCCCCTGGCCTTGCCTTGCCTGGCCTGTCACTAAGGGCACCCTTGGCCTGGCAGGCCTGGCCTAAGTGCTTCCTTGGCCTGCCCTGGCACTAAATCCCCCCTGCCCTGGCCTGGCCCAAGGGGCCAATTGCACTGGTCTTTCCCTATAGCCCCTGAGGCTGGACTACTGGAATGGCACCCTGCTGCTTTCTTTTCTTTTCTTTTTCTTGTTTTCTTATTTATGGTTTTTTTCTTGTTTGTTTTTTCTCTGGTTTTTTTTTTTTTTTTTTTTTTTGTTTATTTAGTTGTTGTATTTTTCTGTCTTCTTTTTTGTTTTCTCCTTTTTGTATTTCTCTTCTTTTGTTTTCTCCTTTTTGTATTTCTCTTCTTATTTTGGTTTTCTTTTCATTGGAGTTTTCTTTTCTGGGGGGTTTCTACTTTTGGGGGTGGCTCTTTATTGGGGCAGTTTTCTTTTTGTTAGGGTTTTCTTGTTTTTGTGGGAGTTTCTTATTGGGGAGTTTTTGGTTTTCTTCTTTATTTTGGTTTTCTTCTTTTTGTTGGGGTTTTCTTCTTTTCGGGTGTTTTCTTTTTGTTGGGGTTTTCTTCGTGTTAGGATTTCCTTTTTGTTGGGGTTTTCTTCTTTTCTGGGGTGTTTTCTTTTTGTTGAGGTTTTCTTTTGTGGGGGTTCTTTCTGTTGGAATTTTCTTCTTTTCATTGGGATTTTGTTCTATTTGAGTTTGGCTTCTTTTATGGGGGTTTTCTTTTACTTAGGGCTTTCTTTTGGGGGGTTTCTTTTTTGTTGGGGTTTTTCTTTTTGTTAGGGTTTCCTTCTTTGGGGGGGTCTCTTTCTTTGGGGGGTGGTTTCTTCTTTTTGTTGGAGTTTTCATCTTTTATGGAAGTTTTTTTTTTCTTTTCAAGGGTTTTTCTTCTTTTTGGAGATTTTTCTTCTTTTTGCGGGGGGGATATTTCTTTCTTGATTAGGGTTTTGTTCTTTTCATTGGGTTTTTCTTTCCATTGCAGTTTTCCTATTTTGGTGTTTTTTCTTCTTTGCAGTGATTTCTTCCTATGTTGGGTGTTTTGTTCTTCTTTTGGTCATTTTGGATGTTTTCTCCTTTTGGGTGTTTTCTGCTTCATCTTGGTGTTTACTCCTTCATCTTGGTGTTTTCCTCTCCTTTTTGGTGTTTTCTTCTTCATCTTTTTTTTTTTCTTCTTCTTATTTTTTTTTTCTTCTCTAGCCCAACTTCTCAGCCAGCTCCATCTTCACATGCTTCCCTTTCTGCAGTGCACTCCATGTTCTAATTGGTCTGGAGGGAGAGAAGCAATCAGTGGCCACCTGATGCAGCTGGAGACCCATAGCATGGGGTAAGGGGGCACAGGGCAGTGGCTCATAGGGTGTCTTCCCAGGTATCATTTCATGTGAGGTCTCCACCACCCCATTTTACAGGTGGGGAAACAAAGGCCCAGGGGGTTAGAGTGGAGGGCAGGCTGGCAGAGTGGGTGGTACCGAGCCTGATGAAGCCAGTCTACAGTTTAGCCAGCTGCTCCTGGAGCTCACGGGCTTGGGATAGCATGCAGCTGGTGGTGGCATGGTGGTGCTGTGTGCCCTCTAGCACCGGCATGTGCTGCTTGCTTCAAACCCCAGCAGCCCATCCCAGCACCAGCAGCCATTCCTCCTGCTCCCCATGCAGGTGGCTCAGACCCTGGTTGTCTTTTACCTGAGCCCGGAGGTGACCCACCAGGCTCTCTAGGTGCTTCTTCAGCTGTTCGGCCTCCACCTGCAGCCACCATTCTTCCTCACTGGGTCCAGCTGGAGGCTCCAGGGATGGAGGCTCAGCTGAGAAAGGAATTGGTCGATAAGGGCCTCTGGCCTCTGGAGTTGCAAAACACCCTCTTCTCAACCCACAGCTCCTAATTCAGGCTCCTTGTCCCAGACCATGGCTTTCTAGCTAATCATTCCTCATTCCCAGATGATAGTCAATGATTCAAACCTCTTTCAAATAAAGTTCTTCACATTCTTGTTCTCAAGACAACTGTGGGTGGCTAACAATGGGCACTCCACCCCTCTGCAGACAGGGACACTAAAGCTCAGATGAGCAGGCTTGCTGTCTGCTGACACACACCTCTTTCTCTTCCCCATGCCTGCTCCCAGGCCACCCCAGCCCCAGCTTACCTGTCTCCCTGCTTACATTGGCCAAACAGGTCTCTGGCTCCTGGGTCTGACTCAGGCCACACTCCTCCCTTGAAGCACGCACCTGCACAGAGCACAGGGGCATGAGCCATGGAGGGAGTGGCTGAAGAACAGACAGGCTAACACCTTTCTCTCTACCCCCACCCCCATAAAACCAAAACCCTGTGCTGCATCCACTCACTTGTTGGGGCAGGAACTTGAATGTCGTGAGCTTTTTCTTCTGGAGCTGCAAGGCCACCTTCTCCATCACAAGGACCCAAAGGCATCCCCTTCAGTTGGGACTGGTTACACTTGAGGTCCTCATAGTTGTTCCTATGGCCAGAGGTGGTAGAGAATGGAAAGAACGAGGAACAGAAAGGGCCACTTTGGTGATCAACACACTGACACACAACCAGAGGACCATGGCATGGGAAGGGGAACCCAGGAATCAAGAATCACAAGTACCAGTCCAGAGACTGGACATGAATCGCCTGAGGCCACACATGAATCACTGGCACAGCTGAGGCCCAAGCTTAGCTCTGCACATGTCCAAACCTGTGCGTCCACCTCATCATGCTCACCCGTACCCCTCCCACCTCCCACCACATCACCCATGCTGAGGCCCCCCAGACCTGCCATCCACCTTCCCCTTCCTACTTGTGCTCCAAGTGCAGGTGGAGAACATCTCACTTTCTTATCAAGTCGTGGTAGGACCGTAAATACAGAAAGGTGAAGTCAGGACTCGGCAGGGAGAAGACGTAGTTGGGGCACACTAACAGCAACACACTAACAGCAACACACTAACAGCAACACCTACAGTAACCATTCACAGTAACGTTTTCTCCCCCTGAATCATACTTGACATCTTTTTCAAGGCATTTCCAAGCCCATGTTCTCAGTTGGTTTTACTAAGAACTCAATAAGCGTGGAAGAGGCAGGGAAAGAGACCTGATTTACAGCTGGCTGACAGAGGCTCGGGGATATCAGGTCATGCTGCCATTGTCATGACTGTCATCACCATCGTCTGACTCTGTATTGAGTGCATCACTAGGCACCATGCTAACAATCCATTGAATCCTCCCAACCACCACAGGAGGGACTTACTAGTATTATCTCCATTTGGTAGATAAAATACAAAGGACTAGAGGTTAAGTGCTAAGACCACTTACAGCTGGGATGTGAACATCCAGGTCTATCTAATTCTCTAAGCCCATTTATTCCCCTGGGGGTGGAGGCACAAGCATGAGGGCAGGTGGCTGGACTCACCCTCTCGGCCTCCTTCTGCCATGTGGAGACAGTGGTCAGATTCCACTGCAGCTCTTTCATCTGCTGCTCATGTGAGCACAGGCAGCTCGCCAGATGTTCACACTCCCCTGGAATGACAGAGGTCAAGATGGAGCCCAAAGGACTCCCCCGAAGGCCTGCCAAGGCACCAGGTTGAGGGAGGAAGGGTGTCCAGATTCCCACCTGCTTTCTGCCAGATCGCATGGTGAGCATTGGCCAGGGCTCTCTGTAACTGTGCCTTTTCAGACATTAAGACGTCAGTGGTCCAAATCCGAGCCTTTGGGAGAACAGCCAAACTAGTGCTGAGAGAGAGGGAAGGGCAAGTTCTCTAGGGGATGTGAGGGATGCCATGCAGTCTACTCACCTGCAGTTGTTCCTAAAGGGAGTTCACCTGCTGATGCCTACTCTCCTGCTATAGGAAGAGGAAAGAAACATCTCTTACTGGGGAGGCAGAGATGTAACAGCAAAGGCCAGGACCCTGGAATGCCACGTATGGCCCAGGACGGGCCACCAGTGAGACAAGATTCTCAGGGACCTTGTGGGGCTGAGGGTGGGGTGCAGGGGGTGAGCCTTCCTCATGTTGGGAGTGGGCAAGACAGGCCTGTGGCCTCTCCAACTTAGTCTTTCCCCAAACCCATCAGACATGGAATGAGCGAACAAAGAAACCATGTTCCTCTTCCCAGTTGATCCAGAGTTTCTTGGTGCCATTTTTCCTGTGTGGAGAGTCACAGGAAGGTGACTGAAGTTGTCTCCCTAGGCTCCATTCCCCAGAACAGAGTGGTGGGCAGGGGACAGGAATGGATTTTCAAGGAAAAGCTCCTAGACCCTGTGGGGATGCAAACAAACAAACTCTCCTTGAACTCCCAAGGAAAGTGGGTCTTTGTTGTTTTTGCTGATAGCTACAGAGCTGAACATCTGAACATGGATTCTCTTTAAGGGACAACCACAGAAACCTCTAGAAATGGAGGCAGAGAAAGGAAAGACTACCCTTCTCCCAGCTTGCGATTCACAAGGGTGCATGTGTTCACCACAAACCACACACTATGGAACAAGGACTGTTCTTAAGAGCAGGGATCGAAGAATAAAAAGGGCAGGCAAGTTCCCTGTGTCCCTGACATTTCAAGTGCACCTAGAAATCTCATTCTTAGAGCTGAAAGGGACCTTTGACACCCTCTAATTCTCTCTCAGGACACTCAAGCCCAGATAGGAGAGGTGGCTTGTCCAAAACGAAAGACAAAGCAAAGCACAAACTAAGTCAGGGTGGGAACACAGGGCTTCTGACAACAGTCAGCTTAGTGTTTCCAGCAGGACGACAGCCCAGGGCATGTGTGGTGATGACTTTAAGCAGGGGCATCTGAAGAAGAGAGGGCAGACAGGGCAACAATAGAAAGAGCCATGCTGCATGGTCTGGGGTCCCTCCCACTGAGACCCAGGCCCCTCAGTATCCCATTCTCCCTTGGCACCAGGAACCCTCAGCCTCTTTCTTTAGAGCCCCAAGGGGAAATTGGAGCCTAGGATTGGTAGTGTGGAATCAGGGGACCCCACTTGACTCTTACCAATTCCTGGATCATACTCCTTCAATGTTTGTTTTCAACATAGCTGGAGTACTGGGCTACTGCCAGATCTAGGCACCGGCTCTGAGGCGCACGCAGAGGAGGAATTGGAGGAGGGTTGCTGGGAGAGGTAGAGAAAGCAATCACTTGGGGTGGGGGTGACGGCTGTCTCAGCTGGCAGCAGGGCACTCAGCCCCCACCATGGGAGGCGGTCAGGAGGCTGGCCTGCAGGTGCACTTACCAGCTCCTTCATGTAAACTGACATCACAAAGGCCTCCCCACTGATGTATGATGTCAGCACAAAGGCCTCCCCCAACTGATGTATGATGTGGTCACAAAGGCCTCCCCACTGATGTATGATGTCAGCACAAAGGCCTCCCCCAACTGATGTATGATGTGGTCACAAAGGCCTCCCCACTGATGTATGATGTCAGCACAAAGGCCTCCCCCAACTGATGTATTGTCATCACAAAGGCCTCCCCACTGATGTATGATGTCATCACAAAGGCCTCCCCACTGATGTATGATGTCATCACAAAGGCCTCCCCACTGATGTATGATGTCATCACAAAGGCCTCCCCACTGATGTATGATGTCATCACAAAGGCCTCCCCACTGATGTATGATGTCATCACAAAGGCCTCCCCACTGATGTATGATGTCATCACAAAGGCCTCCCCACTGATGTATGATGTCATCACAAAGGCCTCCCCACTGATGTATGATGTCATCACAAAGGCCTCCCCACTGATGTATGATGTCATCACAAAGGCCTCCCCACTGATGTATGATGTCAGCACAAAGGCCTCCCCACTGATGTATGATGTGGGCTAGAAGAGATGAGGGTGCACATGGAGATGCTCTGTTTCCCTCAACAGCTAAGCCCTCTGGTGTCATTTCTTCCTCATCAACTGGCAAAAGTCTCTTTTCTGCCTGACCTGGACCAGGCCCTCCTCCTGTAGTCCCTTTGTGCCCACTTCTCAAAGTCTCTCTCCCTGTTGTCCCTCCCAACCTGAACAGCTTTCATCCTGTATTTTTTTTTTTTTTTGGTGGTGCTGGCCAGTACAAGGGATTGAGCCCTGGACCTTGGTGTTATCAACATCATCCTGTGCTTCCTGCAGCAGGATCCAATGACAGCCAAGCTTGTGGTCTATCTTTGTGTGTACAGCTTCAAGGGAGAAGACTCAGAAAGAGTCCTAAATCATATCCCTAGCAGAGGGAGAGGCAGGATTCAAACCCAGACTTCTAACCAGTCCCTGACACTTCCATGACCATTACCATTACTCCTTACTGCCCCTTGAGCCCCCTGTTCTCAGGAGCTTGATCAGCTGAGACTCACCTCCTTAGGCAACTGGCAACCCCCAGACGTGGCTGAATCAGGGCTACTGCCAGTTTTCATTTTATTTTTTGCTCCTAGAAGATCACCAGGGCTGTTTCTCCATTGGTAATCTCTTAACTGTGGAAAGGGAAAGTGGGAATATTCAGGAGAACTATAAGCCCCAATACTTGCATCCTACTTTACAGTTTTTACAAACTATTCTTACTTATATCATCTGATTTAATGCCAGCAGCAACCCTATAAGGTGTTGTAATGATCACTAAGTGGCTGAAGAAGTGGATTGATAACATGACGCAAAAAAGGCAATAATGGAATTTGACTTCAGTCTTCTGGGGCTATGCCATGAATCAGCAGCTGCCAGGTGGCAAAATACAAATCAGACATTGGGGTCCTCTCTTATAGAGCTGTGAGAGCTGCGCACCAGTACTTCTCAAACGTTTATGTCAACATTATGCTATGTATCCTAATGGCAGAGGTCAGTGAGGACACACCCCTAGAGATCTGGGGACCCAACAAAAAGAAGACAACCCAACCATCATTTCAGAGAGAAGTCTATTATGATCTTACAAATCTAGGCAAATGTTACCCCAAGTATATTAATAGGTTTTTCTCTCTCAAAAGAATCAAGCAAATCTGATGCTTCAGAAAGATGCCCCCTATGAATCCTGTGGCACCACAGTTTGAAATGATCTGAGTAAGATCAAGCTGTGAAGTTCAGTTGCCCAGGATTTGTTCCATAGAAGATAAGCACATCTCCCTCCAGAGAGCACTGACTGAAAGTTTCTCTGGTCCCAGAGTCCAAGGGAATTCTAATGTGAGATACAGACTCAGAAATAAATTGTAAAGAGTCTCTAGAGAGTAGAAACCTGGGAGAAAACCAAACCAAACCCATTTTCCCAATTGTCACCCAGAGATATTGTCAAGATTTTGAGCCCACTGGTGAAGTGCAGGCTTTTCAGTTGTCAATGTCTAAGTGAAGGGAGTAAGGGAGCCAGAAACCTCTCAGTCCTGGGTCCCTTAGTCCTGACTACCTTTCCAAATGGAAATTTGTGCCACGACTAGAGAAACCCAAAAGAGGGTAGATACACTTAGGGGACTGGGTCATCAGGCCAAAGGCCAGGCTACAGTCAGTAATGACAGGGGGCACCTGGCGAGGACAGGGGCCTGGGCTGCTGAGGGGGAAGGGATGGCTGAGAAGACTTCAGTGAGAGGAGTCAAGAGGTGAAGAGGGACAAGCCCCGTGTGCCTCAGAAGCGACACAGTCTTGCCTCTGTCCCACCATCAGAGGGGCCTCGGGCTGGGTCCGGGGCCTGTGACCTAACATGCTATACCTTTTTCTTAGCCACAGCCAATTTCCTCTGTTGGGTTTCCTCTGACATCTCAGGGCAGGGAAAAGGAGAGTGTGTCCACATAACCACCATCCAAACACTGTGGAGTTGCTTCCTCCAGCTAAGGGTGCAGATGTGTGACTGAGCCAGAGCTGGTGCCAGCGGGCAGTACTAGGCAACACTGAAGTGGGCGTGGCCTCAATGTTCACAGCCCATTGGTGGAGGAGAAAGATGAAACTAATGGGGGCGTGGCCAGAACACAGGGAAGGGTGGAGTCACAATGAAAGCTGTGATTGCTGGCCCTGCCCACCCCAGGGAGGGGTCCCCCTTGGGGAAATGGGAGGCTCTTGCTTGGTGCCCATGCAGCTTCTGTGTGACCCATCATGGTGGTTGTCATATAATTTGAGGCACCTGGCAGAGCAGAGAGGCTGCTCTGCTGTGTCCATCTTGGACCTTCCTGTGCCAGTTCAACCCCTAACCCAGGGGTGTAGAACCCCAGGGCTCAGGAGGTGAGCAAGGAACGGACAGCAGGGACGAGTGTACCACTTCACAGTCCCTTTCCAGACTCCTCACAGCTCTGCCCCACTTTCTCATCCCAAAAACCACCTCCAAAGACCCCCATCCAGACCTTCAGATGCTTCTGCACTTGCTCACTTCCTCAAGGGTCCCGTCACTGATCCCAGGAGCGTAGCTGCCCCCTCCCAGCTGGGTCTCATTCGGGTCACTCCTGCTTGCCAGCTGCTCCTCCTCTCACACCCCACAGCACCCCCTTCCTCCCAGCATGGGCTCTGGGTCCCATCAGCCTTTCTCCTCAGATGCCTCAGACCAAACTGGGGTGGGGGTGCTAAAACTATAAAACTCATGGAAGAATACATAAGTGTAAGTCTTCATGATCTTAGATTAGGCAGTGGTTTTCTAGGTGTGACATCAAAAGTACAAGTAGGGGGGCTCTGGCTGACAGAAGACAGGCTGAGGATGGAGCTTTGCTTAAGATCCACTTAAGAAGCTGCAGAGGAGAGCAAATCTGGTGAAGGAGACTGCAAAGGGCAGCATAGAGAGAGGATGGAGGTGACCTCGAGGAGAGGGAAGAGCCTGGCTCTGCCCTGACCAACTGTTTGACTTTGGATAAATTGACCAGACACCTCTGGGTCTCATGTCCCCATGCGGGAGCACCAGACCATGTGACCCCAGAATTTTTCCATTTATGGTGCTTGTGGGCTTCTGGGAAGAATGAACAGGAGGGTCAGAACAGAAAGTAGAGCTGCATTGTCCTGGATGCAAAGATGGGAGTTACAAGGAAGTAATGTCCAGCGCCACTGAGTGCTGAGACTGAGAAGGTTGGGGACAGGGTTGCTCACTGGCTTTGGAGAGGTAGGTGCCTTTGGGGAGAGTAAGTAGTAGGACCAGATCACCATTCTCCTGTCTAGGAGATTAAACATCCAAAATTCCTTTTTAATAAGGTGTTGAACATAGACAGGTATGTTTAGTTGTCTACAGTACAAGTGTCTCTGTGCCAAAGTCGAGTGAGCCAGCCCTGAGCTACGTGCTTAGCAAGGCTGCCCACTTCGCGAGGGCGGCACATTCTGTCCTGGCTGCTGACCCATTTCCCAGTGCCAGGTGACCGGAATCCCACTGCTCAAATGCATAGCAGAGATAATTAGGTTCTGATCCAGCAGTTCTGGGAAATGACACTCCCCTCTCCTGAACAGATGAAGGACTCCCAGGAGGCAGGAGTGATGCGATCTCATGTGGCGAGTCTCCTTTCTGTGGCTCTGACTTTGACTACCCCAGCTGGCTCTCCACAGTCCCCTGGCTGCCTTGTCTTCAGCCAAAGAGGACATTGAATAATTTCAGACACATCATTAGCCAAGGGGGGCAGACTGAGGGATGCTGGGGAGACTCCCATGTGACGGATGAACCTCTCTGCACTCAGGTGGTACAAGACCAGAGACCCTGAGGATTCCCCCATTGTCAGTTCCGCCCATAGGAAGAAAAATAGCCCCTTACTCATCTCCACTCAGCAATGGAGATTTATTCAGATCTTTTCTCAAATGTCTCATTTTTAGCAAAGCCTTCCCTGCCCACCGCACCTGAGATGGGGCCTCCATCACCCTCCACCTGCTCATGCAGCTTTTCTTTGTGAGCAGTTCCCACTACTCGGCATGGCTTATGTTCGTTTGCTCATTTGTCTTCCTCATTACAATGTGATCTCCATGGAGGCAGAGGCCTTGCCTGTCTTGTTCCCTGCTCAGTCCCAAGTCCTGGAAAAGCTCCTATTGGAGAACGAGTGGACGTGTGGATGGCACCGCCACTGTACGTTCCTGAAGGAGCCCGAGGGCAGAGACCTGAATGCTTGGTTCACAGTTACAGCACCGCTGCCTTGCCCAGTCCCTGGTGCATCGAAGCCTGGATGACTAGAGGGAAGAATGAAGGAAGGACCCATGTCCCTCCCGATATTCCCATAGTGTGACCGAGGAAGCGTCTTGGACAGCACTGGGATTTGGAACACTTGGAATAAGCACTAATGAAGAGGAAAAGCGGTACAAAAAGAAGGCTCTCTAGGCCCCTAAAGTCATTGAGATCTCTGGTCTAAGGCAAGGAAGTCCCTGTCATAGAGTAAAGGGACGCTTCTTAAATTCTGTGTCTGTCATAGGGAATGAGGCTTCAGCTAAAAAGAATAGACTCTATCATTAACTGTCTCTGTGACCTTAATCACTTAGCCTCTCCGGGCTCTGTAAATGGTTATATGAAGGAAGGAGGGAAGGAAGGAAGGAGGGAAGGAAGGAAGGAAGGAAGGAAGGAAGGAAGGAAGGAAGGAAGGAAGGAAGGAACCATGCTGTAGGGATTTTCAATGGTTCAAACCTTCAATATAGTGTGGAGGAAGAAGAGAATTAGAGTGCATGCAAAATTAGACTGATTCCCCTTTCTCAAAATGTGGAGAAAACTTCTTCACAAATTAAGAAACCAGATATATTTAAGCAGGGCTTAGCTTGGGACACAATACACGAATCTGCTTCTGTCCCTGCTTTTGTTCATCTGTCAAGGTCCTGAGCACAATCTCAGCTCCGAGTGTTGGGTTCACACCCTGTGTTGGGATGGGGGAAGGATTCCTCTTCTAGCCACACAGATTAGAATCTGGTGGGTTTTATAAAAAAATTGCTATGGGTTGTTATCTCTGATAACCCAGTAAAAATGGGTGCTATCACCTGGCATGAAAGTCACAGCCACCCCTGGCTCATGGGGGTAAACTGGAGCTGTTTTGTTTGAGGGATGACTGAGGAAGGTTTTAGTGACTTGAAATCATTCAATTTGGTAGTAATTTGGATTAATTATTTACTCTAAGCTTTCAGTTACACTCAACGTTCCCCATACGCTGTTGACTTTCTCCTGATTCTTTCCTATTCCACGCCCATGGTTTTGTGCTTCAGCGCTCCTCAGCAGCCAGGTGTGGGGGTGCAGGAAGTAATTTTTCCTGTAAAAGTTGGATGACTTTGTGCCAGAGGAGCATTTCATTTGGACAACTATTGGCCTGTTGTTACTGGGGTTGGAGGGGGTGGGGTAGGGATGCGGGTGGCGAGTTCAGGCAGGAGCTGTGCTTTTTCCTACCAGAGTGTTTATACAAACCATTCCCTCTGCCTGGATATTTCTGCTCTTCTACATCCCCCTCTCCCTACTCCCTCATTAGCTAAACCCTAATTAATTTCTAGATCTCAGTCTAAACCTTCTTCAGGGAAGCTTTTCCCGAACTCCCTAAGTAGGTCAGGTCTCCCTGTCTTAGGTACTTACAGTATCTGTACCTTTCCCCTAGAAAAGTGCTGTCCAACAGAAGCAAAATGCAAACTATAGATGCAATTTTAAACCTTTTATTAACCACATTTTCTAAAAGTAAAAAAAAAAAAGTGAAATTAACTTTTATAATATATTTTATTTAACCCAAATACATCGTTTGCTAGGGCTGCCATAACAAAGTACCAAAAACTGAGTGGCTTAGACAGCAGAAGTTTATCATCCCACAGTTCTGGAGGCTGGAAGTCCAAGTTCAAGTTGTTAGCAGGATGTTTCCTTCTGAGGACTATAAGGGGGAATCTGTTCTGTGTCTCTCCCTTGGCTTTCGGTGGCTTGCTGGCAATCTTTGGCAGTCCTTGGCTTGTAAATGGCATCCTCTGCTTGTCTTCATGTTTTCTTCCCTCCATGTGTGTCTCTTTCTCTTCACGAGGTGGTCTTCAATCAGGACACCAATCCTACTGGCTTGGGAGCCCACCCTACTCCAGTATGACCTCATCTTAATAAATTAGATCAGCAATGACTCTATTTCCAAATACAGTCACATTCTGGAGTACTGGGGGTTAGGATTTCCACATATGAATTTCAGGGGCTGTAATTCAATCCACAACACCAAGATATTCGAAATATTCTCATTTCATCATGTAATCAATGTAAGAATTATTGAGATATTTTACTCTTCTTCATATTGTCTTTGAAATATGGTGGCAAATTTTATACTTGTAGTATAGTATATGGTGGTATATTTGATACTTTCAATAGTTTGTACTTACAGCACTAGATTTTTATCAGAAATATTTCACCTGTATTTGTAGTTCATAAAATTTTCAGTTATAAAGGCAGAATCACATATCCAATTTTTTCCAAAGATACTTAAAAGTTTTCCAGTAACTAAATTGAATACCAAAATAATCATTTTCTCTTGATGTTGGCTGAGTGCAGGCACAGTGTGGGTCTTCAGTCCTGAAGGAATATGTAAAAAGTGATGAAGTCTCCTAACCCAGGATGGTCATGGCCGTCCTTGCTGTCCCATGTGTGTGAAAGGGGCGCCCTTTGCTGACGATATTAGTGGAGCATCTCACATTATTTACCCCTGGATTTTTTTGGTTCCATGAGCCAATTTTTTTTTTTGCCAAATTGAGTCATTTTCTGCTACTTTCTACTAAGAATGCTCACTATGACAGTGAGCAAAATTTATGTATTTCTCATCAGGAATCCCTGTTTCTATTCTACAGATAAGGAAATCCAGGCTCAGAGAGCCTAAGTAACGCTTCCAAGTTCACCCAGGAAGTGGTGACAGTAGGTTTCACCTCTGTTTCTTTCTGACTTCAGGAGGTCGACATTTCTAGCAGTGCACACTGCCTCCTCAGCAAAGGGCACAGAAGAACCAGGCAAATGGGAGAGATGAGAAAGCAGTACAGCCGGTTGAAGCATGACAATTCCAAGAACACTAAATGTGAGTAACAGGGAGCTTCTTTTTTTAATTTCCTATACATCACAAAAATGGAACTTAATTACATTCAAGTGTGTGGGGTGAAAAGAGCTAGACTAAAAAAGGATAGCTGAGTAAAGGCTCCTAGGGGGTGTGCTTTAACTAGTGGGGGAAAATAATTAGAAGTTATTGCATCAATTACATGTAAATAGGGGCTTTTAAAGTGCTTAAGAGTGTTGCAAACAATTTAATGCTTTACATGATTTTACCATTCTCCCTGGATTTGTTCTTTACCCAACCAGTGGTTTCGTGGCTGCAGATGGTCCTTTGTGAAACTCACAGAAGATAGATCCATTTGAAAACTTACACTGGGGCTCAGTGGGGTTTGTCACCACCCACCCACCCATTGGGACATAACAAACACTGGAATGATGTGGAAGAACTCTCGGGAAAAAGAAACTGTTTATCTTAGAGTATAGCAGGACAGGCATGGAGGTACTAGAATCTTCTCTAGCAGAGGCTGGGAGTCCCATGCTCGTAGAATATCTTACTAGTCCTCGTACCCTTATCCCAGATGAGGAAACTGAGGCTCAGGGAGGTTAAGTAACTTATCCAGGTCATGCAACTCTATCAAGGGGCAGGGCTGAGATTCATTGTCCTCTACGGGTCCAGAAACCTGTATCAAGAAGCCTGATGATCTTTATTCTTTTTGCATTTCTTTCTTGTTTTCCTTTATATCTCTCTTAGAGCTTTTTTAGGTCAAGTCTAATTTCTTCAGGCCTCATGACGTTCTGTTCTCCTGTGAAGATGCATGAACACTAAGGACATAAGTGGGAGCTGTCAGGTGTGTTTACAAATATGACCCCAATGGTGGGGGGTGGGGGTAGTTCTGGAACCCTTGGGGTGTCAGAAGTCTCTTGATAGGAAGTTGGAAGGAAACCGGCTCAATTTTCCTTAATACTCTGTTAACAGGATATTCTAGCACTCTTTCTGGAGTTAGCCTAAGCACATACCAGGGATTTTATGAGAAATTTTTTTTAGAACAACATGGCACTTTGGAGTTTATAGCTCCTGCTCCCCAACTTATGTTGGGTGTACTAGAGTGCACCATTTACTCTATCCAAGAATCAGTTTCCTTGTCTATAAACTGGTCAAAATAGTCCTAATTTCACAAGGGTTGTTAGGTAAATTACAGGTATCATTTAGATATTTTTTTACTAATTGACCCCATGCAATGTATATTGATATCTGTGCTTTATACATAAAACCATAAGTTTTTTCACCACCCAAGAATCAGTTTTCACACTGAGAATGCATGATCCGTATCATTTTGTATTATCTTTCTACATCAGCTACAGAATCAAAGTTCCAGATGTGTCCATTTCCGAAGCAAACCATCAGTACTAAGAGGCTGCTGCATAGGTCCCTTTTCTCCCAAGTCACTTTCCTCTAGTGTTCAAGAAACATGGGGCAGGTTTGAAGACTGCTCAGCAACATCCTTGTGCATGTTGAACGTGATACACACTGTACTTCTTTATTACATTATAGAACCTGCTCCTCTGGCTTGAGATTTAATTTCCTTGGCACTGGCATTCTTTCCGGTATTGTCTAACTGCCTGGCCTTTTCACAGGCAATCACAGGGTTCAAGGACACTTTTTCCTCACTGGCATCTTGGAAGTGTGGGACATAAGCAGATGTCTTCTTGCCGCTCTGTCCAGTGCAATCCACAGGTCTATGGGAGGGGAACAGTGATTATCTTTTAGCTTTTTGGTATGTTGGTAAATGGTCATAACGCAAGCATATAGTTTAAAAATTAGATACTAATAATGTTATTGAGTCATAGAATTATGTTTCCTCAAACCTCAATTTGGAAAATCCACCATTGTGGGTGATTCATTCACCCATTCAATAGACATTTATTGACAACCTAATATGTGCCAGGCTCTGTTTTAGGTCCTGGGGTTGCCTAAATGAGTGAATGATGGCCGTCCATGTTCTTGGGAGACGGATAGTAAACAAGTAAGTATGTGGTAAAAAGGGTCATGAAGAGTCTAGAGAGGAAAGCGATGCTGCCTTTGAAGAGAGGAGGTGGCATTTAATCAGCAGGGCAAGTCATGGGAAGGTTGGGAAGGTCATTCTGAGCAGAGGGGACAGAAGGTAAAAAGGCCTTGGGCAGGAAAGGGCTTGGTGTGTTCAAGGAGCAGAAAAGAGGTGAGGTGGCTAACTCAGAGAAGTGGAAATTGGCAGGCCTGACGTCAGAAAAGTCAGCAGGAGTTCGCAGGGCACGATAGGAAGTTTGGGTTTCATTTTAAGTGCAACGGGAAGACAGTGGAAGGCAGGGGAGTGACAAGATTAGCCACACGGTTTCCAAAGGACATGCTGGAAGCAGCATAGACCACCACAAGCAAGAGGGGGAGCAGGAAAGCGAGGTTACAGAAGGGTCCTGGTAAGACGTGATGGGGGACTTGCACCAGTCACAGCACAATCAGGAGATTTGTAGGCTGGAAACTATATTTTTTAAAATAAATTTTTTGTGTGTATTTTTTTTTCAATTTTATTTATATTTGTGTTGTGGGGTACAGTGTGTTGTTTCAATACATGCGTATCCTGCACAATGATTCACTTGGGTAGGTAGCACGGCTTTCTCCCCATTAGTTCACCCTTCCCCCTCCCCCCAGCCCCATCCCCACCTAGCCTCTGGTAACCATTATTCTACTCTACTTTTTTTTTTTTTTAATGTGTATCTCCAGTATCCAAATGACAGAAAGCCAAGCTGAGAAAAAACAACAATAACTCAATATAGTATTCAAAATATTTTATTCAAAAGTTCCAGCTCAAACGTTTGCCACCTGGATGAACTTGACCTGCCAAGACTCAACTTCTTCAACTTCGAAAGATGGCGAATCATACCTCTTTCATTAGGTCCTGAGAACTAAATGAACAGGGTATGTCACGTGACTCTGTTAACACAGATTCTATGCAGTGAAGTTACATTATTATATTGTTATTTCTACTGTTATTACTAGTCTGTTATCCCTTGGTGTGAAAAACATCTGGCTTCTAATTTTTATCCTTTCTCTTTCTCTTTCCTTCTCCCTAGAATGGAGAAGAAAGCAGAGAAAGGAATGCCAATGCCGTGAAGCTTTGCCTTTAATTAGATTGTAAAAACCCTTGCAAAAGCATGAGTTATTATTTTAGAAAATATCCTTTCCCACTTAATTTATATGAATCAAGCCTGCTTCATTTAATAAAGACACTCATGTAATAGCATAAGTCATGTTGTAGCTTTAATAAATATCATTATAGTAATGCTAATCAATTACCAAGGTGATCATGCCTAAGTGTTGAAAAGGGGCATTTGTCAATACACAACGTGATTGATTACCTGTTGAATACAGACATTGGATTAAACACTATCCCACAGGTGTAAATCAAACTTTTATGTAAAATAATTGTAACATCATTTACTACAAATAGTATGGCTTGTAATCTGTCCAATTGTAAAAAGTCTCTGCTATTATTTTCTTGGCCACTTGGCTTCACCCTGACGTCCCATAATGAAGAGGTACATTGAGGAATGAGTGACAAAGGAAAGTGAGTTTGTTTGCTCGGTGCGTCCACTGGAAAGACAATGTTGGATGTTTCATCCTAATATTTGAAGTAGGAGGTAATTGGTTTTGTTTTATTGCTGCTGTAAGAAATTACCCCAAACAGTGGCTTAGACCAACATAAATGTAGTATCTTACAGTTTTGAAGTCAAAAGCCTAAAATCAGTCTCACTGGGCTGATATCAGTGTTGGCAGGGCCATGTTCCTTTCTGGAGGCTCTAGATGAGAATCTTTTTCTTACTTTTTCCACCTTTTATTTTTTTATTATTTTTATTTTTTTTGTCTTTTTTCGTGTCCGGCAACGGATTGCAACCCTCAGTGTCGTGCCCCTACCGGACCGGGACCGGCAACGGGATCGCAACCCTCAGCGCTGCACCCGCACCTCGCTCAGCCAGTGAGCGGGAACCAGTCTGTATGTGGGATCCGAACCCTCGGCGGGAGCGCCGCCGCGCTCCCAAGCGGCTCACTGTAGCAGTGCGCCACCGGGCCAGCCCCCTTTTTCCACCTTTTAGAGGCCTCCTATGTTCCTGGGCTTCTGGCCCCTTCCTTTGCCTTCAAAGCGCATCACTCCAGCCTCTGCTTCCGGTGTCACCTCTTCTTTTAAATCTCTGCCATTCCTACCTCTCTCTTATAAAGTCCCTTGTAATTACATTGGATCCACCCAGATAATCCAGGATAATCTCCCCCTCTCAAAATCCTTAATTTAATCACATCTGCAAAGTCCCTTTTGCCAAATAAGGTAATATATTCACAGGTTCCAGGGATTAGGATGTGGGCATCTTTGGGCAACCATTACCCTGTCTGCCACAGAGAGGGAAATAAAAAAGAGAGGAATGGCTCCAGGTCCTGGGCGGCTTCAGTCCACTCCTTGGGCTTCCCCTGCTCTGTCCCTAGTGGCAATTTCTCAGGCTGCTATGTCCGGGAGCTGCTGGCTGGCTGCAGCCACTGAGAGGGACCAGAGAGGGACAGAAGGGTAGAAGAAGGGAGAAGCTGGGGTATCTCTCCTTTCCCTCTCCACCTCAGGGAGTGTCCCCTCAGTTACAGCTTCCCACTGCACAAGCCCACCATGGTTCCAGCTTCCTTTCGGTGACCCTGACCCCGGGCTCTGGTCACCACTTCCTCCCTAGGAGTGGCCATGGCTTCCTACTGCTGCAGATCTCTGGGTTACCTCTCTGTCTCCTTTTGATTTCTCGACTCCTCTAGCACTGGTATAACAAATTCCTACATTAAATTCCCTCTCTATAAATACGCGAAGAGTTTTCTAGTTGGACCCTGATTGATACATTTGGTGACAAATTATTTTAGAGGAAAATAGACACCTATTTCAATGACACTGTCAGTCCTCAAATTAGCTCTGAAATTCCTTCCTCTTTGGGAACTGTCTTAAAACCAAGTTTTCAAGACATGCGTGCACACACACACACACACACACACACACACACTCAAAAAAACATGAAAAAGAAAAAAACAGTTTATTAACTTTCCAGAGCTACCGCAACAAATGATCACAGTGGAGTGGCTTAAAATAACAGAAATTTATTCCATCAGTTCTGTAGGTCAGAAGTCCAAAATCAAGGTGTGGACAAGGCCATAATCCCTCCAAAGGCTCTAAGAGAGAATACTTTACCTCTCCCAGCTTCTGGCGGCTCCAGCCATTCTTTGGCTG
Organism: Galeopterus variegatus; assembly: GCF_000696425.1. Lineage (NCBI taxonomy): Eukaryota > Metazoa > Chordata > Mammalia > Dermoptera > Cynocephalidae > Galeopterus > Galeopterus variegatus. The sequence continues at coordinate 203,204 of NW_007729170.1, forward strand.
GTGCCCATATCACCCCAACCTCGGCTTCCATCTTCACATGGCTGGCCCCTCTCTGCTGTCTCAAATCTCCTTCTGCCTTTCTCATGTAGGGACACTTGTCATTGTATTTAAGGCCCACCAGGATAATTCAGGATGATCTCATCTCAAGATCCTTAACTGAATTACATCTGCAAACACTCTTTTTCCAAATGAAGTTATATTCATGGATTCCACAGATTAAGACAGATATATATTGGGGGGGGGAGAACACCATTCAACCCACTGCAATCAGATTCATTGCTTTATAGTCAGTTAGGAAAATATCATGCATGCACACACACGCACACACAGATTCCATTACACCACTTTATCTACCAACTTAGCTCTCAGTGTTTTTTGCTGTTCCCAAGAGTTAAATCAACTTTTAAAAGATAAGGAATACATTCCACAGCAAATAATGGAAAGTCTTATCACCGTGGCATAAATAGAGAGGAAAAATGATTTGCCAAAATTCACAAAAGTTGGCCAATGGAAAGGTATGCCTTGAGCTCTTTCCCTCTGGCTGACTTCCCCAATCAGCAGAAAAGGGATTTGGACCTCTTTGCTTGAAAGACATCGTTAGTCCACTTTATATTCCTTCTCTGCCCTAACTCAGCAGTTGCTTTTTCTGTTTTTAATCCAAATATATGTTTTCTAGGTTATTCTTAGTACACATTAGTCTGCCATGTTAAATGTGGTTAAGACATCTATTGGGGCTATGATATTTTTAAGGATAAAGAGAGGTTCTTCCTAAAGGCATAATTTTTCACAGAGTCATCCGAAGGCTTAATTCATATGATTGTCCATGTCCTGGCTCAAGTTGATGAAAGAGCAAACAGTGACGTAAATGAAGACTTTAGATGACTTTACCAAGATTATACTCCAGATACTCAGTCGAAGCAAATAGAATCTTTTACTGAAATATAGCTGCACTGACTAATTCTCACCAAGAATAAACTGGAAAGAACATTAGATGTAGAAATAGAACAAGTAATTGCCCTAAGTTAAGAAATGAAATAAAAAATGACATGCTTTGTTGACAAGTCAAATTCCTTATCATTTTTAATGCATGGGAGAGGCTAGGTCCTATGCTGACTATTTGTAGTCTTCAGAAAATGGAGGAGAGAGACTGAGCTTTAAGAGTGCACCCTGGTGACAGGTGAAATGGTCCCTCTCTCCCCATGGCTGGTACTGGTGAAGACTTGCCTGGCAAAGTACAGAAAGAGGTTTTGTACAGCATTAATTAAAATGGAAAGAAGACAGAGCCCCAAAATTTCTCTCATTTCTTCTTTAAAATTATAAGCAGCCAAGCATATGACTGACCATGCAAGTATATGGATTATTCTATCCAAACACTCATCTGACACATATTTTATGAAACTCATAATAGACTTTCTGTTGATGAATTAAAGCCACAAGTCACTGTGCTAAGGCCATTATAGGCATCTCCAATGTTTAAAGCAACCACATCCTTTTATAGATAAGGAAAATGGGACTCAGAAAAGCAAAGAATTTACCCAAGGCCACAGAAGGAATTTCCTCGATTCCAAAATGCCATTGATTGTGGTAATCCACATTGATTTCATAACTGCTTTCAAGGGACCAACAAAAAATACACTTCATCAAATAATATACAGCTCTGTTGTAAGATGAATTTTGCTTTCGAAAACATTAAAATTTGAAAGGAAAAAAGAGCATCTGAAATCCACCAAAATATGGCAGACATCAGCTCTGAGGATGCAAATTCAAAGCCTTTCTGGTCCCAAGACCCAGACTCACTCCCCTGCAGCCCGTTTGTTCCCTACCCTGTGCATCGGGTGCCGAAAGTGGCAGGTCACACTGAGGACCATAACCAGTACTGTGATGGCCTAACAAAGCCACATTTTTAGTTCTTCTCTCCCCTTGTTAGCTTTTCTGTAATCTGCATCAGTAGGGCTGATTCATCAACACCCTCCTCATTCATTTCCTCACCTGCAAATGTTGTGAACCAAACCCAGGGTCAGGCCCTGGAAGGACAGTGAAGAGCAAAACTCCCTGTCCTCATGGAGCTTACATTGGCTTGGAGGAGGTGGGGAGAGGGGAGGTAGGGACATCAGAGCGCAGGAAGTGAGGAGACTGGCAAAGTGGCAGGGGCGTCATCAGAAGCCACTAGGCCATTGTCCAGAGTGGCAGTTGGGAACACATGCTCTGAAGCTGGTCTCTCTGGGTTCAAACCCCTATCACCTATTAGCTGTGTTACTTAATTTTCCTCATGTGAAATATGAGAATATTAATGGGAAGACTAAATTAATTAATACTGGTATGTGTAAGACTTTTTAGACCAGTGTTTGGCACACAGTGCTATATATATATTTACTATTATTCTAAGAGCAACAGTTAACGGTGCAGCTTAGAAGCAAGAAGGTGATACCATCAGGTTTGGGTTTCAAAAAGATCACTCTAGTCTCCAAGTGGAACGTGGTTCGCAGGGAGGCAAGAAGAGCTGTGGGTCAGCTGATTAGAATCGTTGCAGTGGTCCAGGTGAGATTTGAACAAGGATGGTGGAGTGGAGGTGGAGAGAGGTGGACAGAATGCAGCGAGAGTTAGGATACAGAATCGACAGGACTTGGAGAGGGAGAGGAAAGCCTCATCCTGGTCAGCACCACCATCCTTACTCCTTGACAGCTGAGGAACCTGTGAAAGGAAGAATCAGGGCAAAAGCAAGAAAGAAGTCCATTTGCAAAGAATTGGAAGAAAGCCAGAAAATAAAAAACACAACAGGTGTTTAAAAGGGAAAAAAACAACTGCAAAACTAACAAGGTTGCCAACTTTTCATTAGTCTGTTCATGGTGGAGTAACAGCGTTTTCAGACAAGTTTATCATCACATCTGTAGAAATCAGCATTGCTCAAGCCACAGGGATAAAGGCGTTGTGCTAGGTAATCAGCAACTGTCAGGAAATGCTCAAGGATTCATTTATCTCGGGTACTAGAACTAGACAGGGTGAGCTGGTTATTTTGTTTCGTTGTTGTTTTATCTCGGGAAGTTTTTAATATTTTTTCCATCTGTGGAGCGGAATGGGTGCACTTATTCATTCACAGAGGAGTTGTGCAAAGTTTGCTTCCACGTACCCCTTCCTCCCTCCCTTTTCCCACCTCCAGTGCAGAGGGGTCCCCTGCTGGAGGCTCCTCCTGCCATTTGGGAGGTGCTGAGGAAGCTCCCTGAGCTCTCCCCTGATGCTAGGTATTCTACGTGCAAGAGTCTCAGAGCAGCAGAAATTCAGGGCTGTTGGGGGAGGGCAGTGGGAAAGCTGCTGGCCGTGATTGAGAGTCCTGGTAAGACAGTGTCATGTCTCCCAAAACTCACACCCACCTGGAATGTGAGCTTATTTGGAAATAGGGTCTTTGAGAATGTAATTAGTTAAGGATCTTGAGATGAAATAATCCTGGATTTAAGATGGGTCCTAAATCCAATGACTGGCATCCTCATAAAAAGAAGAGAGTACACAGAGGGACACAGAGGGGAAGACAGAGGCAGAGAGTGGAGCAATGGGTTTATAAGCCAAGGAGCACCGGGGCCACCAGAAGCTACAAGAGGCAAGGAAGAAGTTTCCCCTAGAACTTTGGAGTGACGGTGGCACTGCTGGTACCTTGATTTTGGACTTCCGGTCTCTAGAACTGTGAATGAATAAATTTCTGTTGTTTTAAGCCACCACTTTTGTGGTGGCAGCCCTAGGCGACAATGCAGATGGAGTGTTGGTGCCGGGCACAGAGAGACACTCAGAAGAAGGGCAGATGGATGGGAGGTGTCAAGAGGAGAAAGAATAGATTAACTTTTGGGACCAGCCATAGGCCAGAGTGTGATTTTGGAATCAGAGCGAAGACTCTGTGGAAAATGAATGAAACTTAGATGGTATGGCACAGATTGCTAACCGCCTCCCAGTACCTCTTCTTCCCTTCTTCCTTTTAGTGACAGGACTGCCCCTGCCAAGTTTTGGCTGAGCACATGGCCACCCAACCAGAGACTACGTTTCCCAATGTCCTTTGCACCCAGTGTGTCCACGTGACTGGATTGTCATCAGTGCTGAGCCAGGGAAAGTGATGTACTATATGTGATTTTGGAGTCCAGACTCTAAAACAATCAGGCATGCACTCTCGATTCCTCTTCCCATGAGCTGGGATGCAAAAGCAGTGCCAATGAGCCGCATCTAACCAAGTGTGCAACATACCTCATTAATACTTTTTTATATTGATTACATGTCAAAATGTTAAAATTTTAGATATACCACGTTAAATAAAATGTAATATTAAAATTAATTTTACATGTTTCATTGTACTTTTTTAGTGTGAAGACTAGAAAATTAAAAATTACTTATATGGCTCGCGTTATATTTCCATTGGACAGCATTAGAGCAGGCGTCAACAAACTGTGACCCACAGGTCAAATTCTGCCCACCACCTCTTTGGTAAATAAAGTTTTATTAGCACACGGCCATGTCCATTTACTTATGTATAGTCTCTGGCTGCTTTTGTGCTATAAAAGTAGGGTTGAGTAGTCACAACAGAGTCCATATGTACCACAAAGGTGAAAGTATTTACTGAGTGGCCCTTTACAGAAAATGTTTGTTGGAGGATGATTGACATTAGGATAAGAGCAACCGTGTCCCATGGACCAGGTCTCAACAGACCAGAGCTGCCCACCCAGCCTGGACCGTTCTCCTACATCTGAGATATTCTGTGAGAGAGAAATAAATCTAAATCTTGCTCAGGGCTCTGTATTTTCTGGTATCATTACAATAGCTTTTACCTGAAAAAATTATGGGGAGCCCACAAAATGAAGCTGCAGTGAGTGGCCCCAAAGGTGGGGTATTTAGGGTGAATGGGGGAGCACCAGTTAGGAAAAGACATTTCCCAGGCTTTCCCTAGGGCCTTGGGCCCAGAATGTTAATTGTCACCACAGACCATGAGTACATAACGTAGGGTCAAAACTGCATCTGAGGTTGGCACCTAATTCTGAGAAAACTAAGTGATAATAGGGGTCATGGAGGTTAATTACCAGCTTTTACTTACGAGTCACATGCTTGGCATTTTAAATCCCATTGTCACCAGGCTATCGGTCACTTAAAGCCTTCAGTAATAATGACAGGGCTATTTGGAAACAGCTCCAAATTTTGCAACCAGCTCTTTCCCAGGCTTAACTGGGGCCGAATAACCGGATCCCAGGTGACCACGACAGTGTCCCCGAGTGGGTAATGTCCAAACACGTAAGTGGGTGGCCTTTTCTCTCCCTTGTCTCCTAGGACTTGTGCTCCCCCTTGCACCTCTCTGCCTGCCAATTTTGAACAGAAGTGTGTCCTCTTCACACCACATTTGCAACGTGGTCCTTTACTTGCCTTTCCAAGGACAGCAGTGCCTTGGGTAATAAATTCTCCTCTCTCTGACATGCCTGAGAAGGCAGCCTCTTCAGCCGAGAGAAGAATTAACCTGTAAGCCAAGGGCCTCATTACCGGACACAGCTTGCAGCCCTACAAGCCAACCCCCAACCCTCTCCTTTTTTCTTATTATGGAAATAAGAATGACACAGTAATGTATGAAACTGTTTTTATGGGCATACACATCAGCTTTGCAAATAGTCACCCATTAAAGGAGGCAAAGATAAATGCAGGGTGGGTAGGATAGTGCTCTGTGCGTGTGTGTGTGTGTGTTGCCATTTGGGGAAGGACTATTATAAATATTTGCAGAAAATCCGGACTTCGAGTTTGACCATCAACTGCACTCTGTCATCTGTAGCAATTCAAAGGTGGTATTTCATAAACTGTCACTTCCTCCACCTCCACCATGGGGGGAAAACTGATAGAGAAAAGGCTAGACCCCAGGAGATGCTAGACACTGGCGTGGACATCTACTAGCCCACCTCAGGCTCCTTGGGAGTGAAATGTGCTGCCCAGATGCCTTCCAGAGAGGACAAGAGGTTTTATTTTCACAGGACTGCTGACACCAAGAGCGAAGGCATTCTTCTGGAATTCCTACTGTGCGAGGCGGTAACTTCCCAAATACCTACTTTTCCTGCCTTCCTTCTTGGTATCCCTCACAATAATTCTTGATTGCATGTGTCAACTGTATTCTGATGATTTGTTCCCATTTGTCTCCAAAAATCCCGCAAATCCAGGCATTATGTATGTCTTTGTTTATTCATGTCTTGGCAGTCCTGCCCCTTCATACCTCTCTAATCCCTTCCCGCCTCTGCCTTGGGCCAAACCTCACCAAGTTTTAACTCGTCCCTCACCACAACCTCCTAAATGTCCACCATCATGTCACGATGCCTTGTGAGCCTCCTAAAACAAAACCAATCCTTCGCCTATGCTGCACGCAAACTCCAGCAACTGTTCATTCATTGTCTCGTTCTCAGCAAGGCACTGAAATCCTTCTGACTCTCACTGACTTCTCCCCTTTTCCCTTTCCTCCTTCTCCCAACGTGCACAATCTAAACTCTCATACATCAAACTCCTTACTGTTCCTGAAAGTACTTTTCAGACCTCCCCACATTTACACATGTTCTTTTTTCTGCCTGGACCCTCTTCTACTCTACCTGGCAAACTCCTATTCATCCTTCAGGACCCAATTTAAATATCACCTTCTCCGTTAGGACTTTCCTGACACCTCCAGGCAGAATGGTCCTTTTCTCACCTGGTTTCTCACCTTTCCTTGAATTCATTACATGTATCACATTGTATTGTTGTATGACATGAGATGCTGTGATTGTCACACAGCAGAGTTGACTAACACAGACGGTGCTCAGTCTTTCGCTAGGAGTAATACTAAGATGGCTGTGTCTCTGCTTATTTACTTTGGAGATTCCTAAAAGTGGTATTGTAGAGATGAAAGAAGGGCATAAACATTTTTTTTTTTTTCTGTGTCCGGCAACGGATCGCAACCCTCAGTGTTGCGCCCGTACCGGACCAGGACCACGACATGAGATGCTGTGATTGTCACACAGCAGAGTTGACTAACACAGACGGTGCTCAGTCTTTCGCTAGGAGTAATACTAAGATGGTTGTGTCTCTACTTATTTACTTTGGAGATTCCTAAAAGTGGTATTGTAGAGATGAAAGAAGGGCATAAACATTTTTTTTTTTTTTTTTCCGTGTCCGGCAACGGATCGCAACCCTCAATGTCGCGCCCGTACCGGACCGGGACCGGCAACGGGATCGCAACCCTCGGTGCTGCGCCCGCACTTCGCTCAGCCAGTGAGCGGGAACCAGTCTGTATGTGGGATCCGAACCCTTGGCGGGAGCGCCTCCGCGCTCCCAAGCGGCGCACTGTAGCAGTGTGCCACCGGGCCGGCCCCAAGGGCATAAACATTTTTAACGTCATTGATACATGTCATGAAATTGTTTTCCAAAAATGTGATAATCCACATGCACACTAGCAATGATGAGAATTCCCTTCTCACACCTTTCTGTCCCCAGCACTCTCAGCAGCGGGAGCTACCAAGCTCACCAGTGTGGAGATTTATTTAGAAAACAAGTGCACTTTACCAATTTGATTGACAAGAAAAAGTCTTACTGTTTTTATTTGCATATCTCTAATTACTAGTTGGTTAAAATTTCCCATATAGTTTATACGAATGACACATTGGCTCATATTTTTCATTGGACTGTTTGTCTTCTCATTTGTTTGTAAAAACTCTATATTAGGAATACAAATCTGTCATTTTTTCAAGCTTTCAATCCTAGTTTTTATTTTAGTTTAATTTTAATATTGCTTGTGGAATTTAATCTATAATACTATTTTTTCTCTTTGTAATAAGTTTCTTGCTTTAGAAAGTCCATCTCTACCCCCAAATCTAGTAAAAGTATGTACCTCTCTGTCCTGTGACGTTCATAACATGGAAAGTTTTTTTTTGGCATGTTTCTTCTTACTATTGTTGCTGCTTTTTATCCAACTTTATTTTTTTGTTTCCAAGTGCCTGGATTTATGCTGTATCTTTGGGCCATTTTTCTACACCTTCCTCTTCAAAGTTTTGAAAAGGTTATCAAGCAGTGGGCTTGCTTTATGTGTAGTGATGCACGCTGTATTGATATAGAATAGAAAAGAAACACTCTGTTGAAATGTTTTTTTTTTTTTCTTTAAATGCACCCATACTCATTCAACAGGAGATAGAAGTGGGTGATGTGCTAAGAGGAAATGACATTATGTTTAGACCAAAGACTGGGAAAAGCAGCCTTGCTGGGTGACAGCCTGTCATGACAGCCCTACCTAATGGATAGTGCAAGCATTGTTTGGGGACATTTATTGCAGAACACGACAGGGTAAAGGCAATGAAGGTGAACAAAATATCATCCTTCATAGGCAGCAAACACAGGCTGTGACAGAAAATAAACTGCTGGAGAAGCATCTCTTAAAGAAGAATAGGTTTAAATGTCTGCCTGACTTGAGTACCAGAGGTTCCTAGGACTTTTATCAACTGGAGGGATGGAGCTCAGCAGAAGAAGTTTGTCTTATTTTTCTTTTGGTTTAGAAGCAGGGTCCTCTAGGAAAAGAATTTCAGACATCACCAAATCAGGGGGTTGAGGATAGGAACAAAATAGAAGGGACCCTCTCAGAGGGGACCTCTCACTAAAACAGAAACCCACCTCTTCCCACATGAGATAAAGTTCAAGGAAAGAGAAAATGTCTTCTGTGTCCCCTGCTTTTCTCTAGGGTGCCATTTTCTCCTCTGGCCCTTCTGGGCTTCCTATTTCATCACCTCAGCCAGGCTCCAGGTGCCTTGGGTTGCTCCAGGCCTTCAGGAGGACAGACTTCACTGAGGGGACAGGGCTTAACCCACAGGAATGGTGATTTGAATGAAGTCAGGGTGCCTACCACCCACCAGGCTCTCTACATGCAATCACTAATGCCTCCAGTAATTCTGAAAGGTAGATGTTATTAGCTCCATTTTACAAATGAGGAAATAGAGGCTCAGAGAGATTAACATCTTGCCCAAAGTCACAGAGTAAGTTGTGGAGCATACACAGCACAGTGCCAGACATCTAAGAGACCCTCAGTGAATGCTGACTGGCTTGGTTTCTCCTTACCAGGCTTTGTATGTTTACTGAATACTTACTATGTGCCAGGCATGGTGCATGTCTTTGAGTCTCTCAACAGTCCTTTCACCATCCTCATTGTAGAGATGAGGAAACTGAGGCACAGGGAGGTTAAATATTCTATACAAGGTGACCCAACCAGTAGGGCACAGATCCAGTGTTTGAACTCAAGCTTTATGAGCTATGACTTTGCTCTTAACTGTTCCCCTGTCTTGGGATCACAAGACAAAATGCAGGATGCCCAGTTAAATTTGAATTTCAGATAAACAACAAATACCTTTTTAGTATAAGTATACCTCAATATTGCATGAGATATACTTACACGAAAAAGTATTTATTACCAATCTGAAATTCAAATTTAACTAGGCATTCATAATTTATTTGCTAAATCTGGCCACCCTACTCTATTCAATGCTTGAGTAAAAAGTATGTACCTCTCTGTCCTGTGACGTTCATAACATGGAAAGTTTTTTTTTGGCATGTTTCTTCTTACTATTGTTGCTGCTTTTTATCCAACTTTATTTTTTTGTTTCCAAGTGCCTGGATTTATGCTGTATCTTTGGGCCATTTTTCTACACCTTCCTCTTCAAAGTTTTGAAAAGGTTATCAAGCAGTGGGCTTGCTTTATGTGTAGTGATGCACGCTGTATTGATATAGAATAGAAAAGAAACACTCTGTTGAAATGTTTTTTTTTTTTTTTTTTTTTTTTTTTTTTCTTTAAATGCACCCATACTCATTCAACAGGAGATAGAAGTGGGTGATGTGCTAAGAGGAAATGACATTATGTTTAGACCAAAGACTGGGAAAAGCAGCCTTGCTGGGTGACAGCCTGTCATGACAGCCCTACCTAATGGATAGTGCAAGCATTGTTTGGGGACATTTATTGCAGAACACGACAGGGTAAAGGCAATGAAGGTGAACAAAATATCATCCTTCATAGGCAGCAAACACAGGCTGTGACAGAAAATAAACTGCTGGAGAAGCATCTCTTAAAGAAGAATAGGTTTAAATGTCTGCCTGACTTGAGTACCAGAGGTTCCTAGGACTTTTATCAACTGGAGGGATGGAGCTCAGCAGAAGAAGTTTGTCTTATTTTTCTTTTGGGGGGACGGTGTGATGTACAGAAGGCTGGTTGAGTGTGGAGAGAGGGAGACATTAAAAAGCTTGGCTTCTTTTACAGAAGTAAGCACTTTTTTTAAAAGACCATATATTTAACCTCAAATAAATAATTTGAAAGCAATATGAACAGCATCATGTTAGTAGAGTGTAATGGTAAAGGCCACAAAATTTGATATCAGAGAGAATTGGAGTTGAATCCTGACTCTGGTAGCTGTTAGCTGTGTGATTGGTAAGTTACTTAATCTCTCCGTATTAGTCAGGGTGAGACAGGTTCTGCTGCAGTGCCAATTATGCCCAATATTTCAGTTTGGTTTCTTGCTCATGTCTCAGTTTGATACAGATGGGGCACCGATTCTTGGTGGCTCTGTCCAAGCAAGGACTCAAGGATTTAGGCTCCTCTCATCTTCTGACACTGCCACCTTAAACATGTGGCCTCTGAGGTTGCTGTGGAAGGGGAAGAGAGTCTGGCAGATCATGCAGGGGCGGGGGGTGACCAGTCCTGGAAATGATATGCATCGCTTCTGCCCATTTTTATTGGCTAGAACCCAGTAGTATGGCCCCACCTACCTACCACAGAGGATAGAAAAGTGGTCTTCCAGTATGAGCATGTGCCAGACTGTCTGAGCAGCTGTACAATGGGGGTGTGATAGCACCTACTGACATAGTGACACAGTCGCTGTATAATTAATTGCTTATTCAAGGGCTGTTATTGTTATTTTATTTTGAGCTGATAGAGGGGTAATTAATGTGTTATAAAATTAGGTCTGGGTTGTCGTCAAATTCACAGAGATAGAAAGTAGAATGGTGGTTACCAGGGGCTGTGGGGAGGGAGGAATGGGGCTTTAGTGTTTAGTAGGCATAGAGTTTCAGTTTTGCAAGATGAAAGGTTCTAGAGATAGATGGTGATGGTGGTTGCCCAACAATGGGAATGTACTTAATGCCATTGAGCTGTACACTTAAAAATGGTTTAAATGGTAAACTTTATGTTATGTATATTTTACCACAATTTAAAAAATAAATAATTGTTTTTAAAAATTAGGTCTGGGTTAACTCTCAGGTCTGGGTTACCCTGGCTCAGGGACAGAGTGAGGGGCCATGGAGCAGGATTTGTGCTGGATGGCAGTCAGGTTGACTCTGGGCCTACATTTCTGAGAAATTAGGAAGTTTTAGATGATTTGCTCTCCTTGTGCTGTATGTGGGGGAACATGGTATTTAAAGCTCTTAAACTCTACTTCAAATGCAGCGCCATTTGTCATGCATTGGAAGGAAGAGTGAGAAAGTTGTAAAGCTTGTCATTCCTTTCTCAGGCTCCTCCAAAGTGCTCACTGGTTTTCCTCAGCCTCCGACTCTTACCTCAGCCTGGCTTACCTCGGGACTTTATCTCAGCTCCGGACCAGCCAGCTGGGTTCCCAGCCCTGACTGCACATGCGAGTCACCTGGGGAGCTTTAAAAACATATGATGCCCAGGCCGCAGCCCACTTCAATCAAATCAGGCTCTCTGGATGTTGCCTGGGCACTGGAGTTGTTTTAAAAGCTCCGCAGCTGATCTTAACGTGCAGCCAGGGTGGAGAAGCGCTGACTTCAGTCTGTTCTGGCCTCTTCCCAGCTGCTTTCTGCAGAGCTCCTGAGAGTGGGCACTTCAGACAGACTCAGGCTGAAGGTGCATCTTGGGCTCTCCCTCGCTGTGTGGTCTTGGGCACACTGCACAACCTCTCTGTTTTTTCTCATCTGTACATTTGGGGCAATGAGAGTGGATGAGATAATGCATGGAAAACAGGGCAGTTCCCAGCACATGGTTTAAGTGCTTAGTACATGGTCCATATGGTTATTAGGAACATTTCCTGCTACTGTTACTTCCTGATGTGAGGACAGACTTGCCATTTTCCCACAGGAATTATTTGATTTGCAGTTGTAGCCTGCTCCACCGAGATTCCTCACACTCCATCAAAGGTGAGGAAGAGGCTGTCTCTTTTCTTTCCCTTAAAGTGCCCCCTCTGTCTGCCCATCACCTGCTGCTCTTAAAGCCCTCCTTTGTCTCAGAACATTCTAAATCCTATTAAGCAAAACCTAACACGAATATAAACAATCAAATATAGATTTCTTTCCTAGCGTGCACCTGCCAGGAAGTGTGACAGGAATGCTTTTAGGGGGAAAGGGAGGGGTGGTTAACCATGGCTTACAGGAATTTGTTCAGGCTGGTTTGAAACTTGGGAGTGCAGGGTAATAATGAGTTGGTGCCAGTCTGAGTTAAGCCACATTTGGTTCTTAATCTCCCTAAACAAACCCAATTCAGACAGGCTGAGGCAGGAGTCATGCTGGGGCCAGGAACTTCAAACCAGTGGGAAAGTCAAGGCAGCTGAGGCACTGAAGGGTAGAGGCTGGGAACAAGCTTCAGGAGATCGCCTAGGGATGGAGTGACCTTGAACTTGAGCAAAGAGGAGCGACTCAGAAGCAAAACTGCCAGAACCTGTGGCCCTCAGTCTACCCCAGACATTGTAACAGGTATGAGTTTTATTCTAACACAATACTTGGTTTATTGATTTACTACAGGTAAAATTAAATGTGAGTCAAGCCCTCACACACCAGAGGCCTTTGCTTGTGAAGAATTTGGGGGGAGGATGAGTGGAGGGAGGCAGGAGTTTACAGGCAATATAGAGTATGTCCAGAGGGCCCTTTGGTCCCCAGTTCTCACTGGACCGTGCTGACGAGCCCATAGTCTGAGACCCCTGCAAGGTGGAGCCTGGGGACCTCCATGCTGTGCCCCAAGTGGGAGGCTCCAAGGAATCTATGCTCCAAGGGTCCCTTTGCAGGAGCTACCCACCCCAAAGGGGCCTCGGAACCGAGGTGCAGACTTGCCACCTCCTGCCACACTCCCAAACCCATATCTTCCGGTCTTTGTGAACCTCCCTCCAATTCTTACCATTTGACGTCACCCACTTAACTGCCCGGTGCTTCAGTGTCCTCATCTATAAAATGACAATACAAGAGTATTTCAAAAAGTTCATGGAAAAATAGAATTAAAAGATAAGATGAATCTTTCCATGAAATTTTTGAAGTACTCTCACAGCAACTGTGTCTTCCTTATAGGGTCATAGTGAAAATAACGAGTTAATATAAAGCTCTTGCACAATGCCCAGCACAAAGAAAGTGCTGAATAAGTGTCACCTGTATTAATGCTGCTAGCCCTCAGAGTGCCCCAGACCCCCCAACATTCCCACCCAGCCCTCAGACTCCTGAGCTAACCTGTCAAGAACAGGGGCCTCTTCCTTCTGCCCCAGGGATAACAAAATACTTTCAAGACTCCAAGTTTCCAAGTTCGGCTTCCCTCAAGAGGGAGGAAACGACGAAAAAAACACAAGGATTTCTTACCGATGCATCTACAGTTGCAAAGACAGACAAAGCTAATACCTCAACACCTTCTCCAGCAGCTGGGAGCCTAAGGAAGAGGGTTGGGTTCCCCAAGAGGGACAGCAGAGCCATTCACCACTCATTGACTTGTTCTTCTTGTGTACCAGTGACACAGTCCCCTGCCCTCAAGGCAACCATACAGCCTAGCACAGGGTTCTCAACCCTGATGCACATTAGGGCCACCTGGGGAACTTTTAAAATTGTCAAGGCATCCAAGCGCATTAAATCAGAATCTCTGGGGGTGGGACCCAGGCGGTGCTTTCCAGAGGAGTCTAATGTGTGGCCATGGTGAAAACCAGTGATCTAGTAGGAATGGCCGACAAAAGATTATTCCAATCCTGTGTCGCTAGAAGAGGCAGGTGATGTATAGTATGTATGTATCTCAATCAAGTTGTTAAAAACAAACAGGCAAGTGGAGGGGTTACAGAAGCTCAGAGATTCAGACTGGGGTAGGGAGTGGGATTCAGCCAAGGCTCCTGAAAGGGGGACAGAATTCTCTCTGCTTAGGTATGAGCAGAAGTCAGACATGTTAAGACAATGAAGGGGAAAGTGTGCATTTAACTCTTATTTCGAAAGCAACAGCCCCCTATGTTATTGACAGTATAGGACATACTGCATAATTAAGTCTGTTAATTGAGTATTAATCAAATTGGCACATTTTCCAGTTTAGATTAATACCTCTCAAGCCTCAGGAATAGTTTTTGGTGGTTCAGGGAGAGCCTTTCAGGAGCTCCAATGTGTGAGCAAGAAAAGCAAGTCCTGAACCAGGACATCTCAGCCGCAGTTTTGACTCACCCCCACGTCCCAGCAGTCTCCGGTCCTGTTAGGCCCCCATGTGGAAAGACTCCCCGTGAGGTCCCCGATAGTTCTTCCCCTTGCTGTGCTCTTGTGCCACTTTTCACATAAAGAGATAGAGTCTGTCTTCCTTCCCCTGGGATTTGACTGGCCCGTGGCTTGTTTCAACCAGTAGAAGGTGTGGTAGCAACTTTGTAGAACTTTGAAGATGGGCCTGAAGAGGACTGACTGGCAGGTGTCACTTTCCCTCTCCAGAGCCCAGACACCACGCTGTAAGGAAGTCCAAGCTACATGACTGCAAGATCAGAGGTCTCGTGGGGAGAAGCCTTAGAGGATAAGCTGCCAGCTCAGAAGATCCAGGTTAGGCCAAGCTCCCAAGTGAATGCGGACACATGAGAAACCTCAAGAGAGACCAGCAGAAAATCAACCCCACTGAGCCCTAGCCAGATTCCTGACCTACGGGAGCACAAGGAAATAATAAACCACGGCTTTAAGCCACTAAGTTTTGGAGTCCTTTGTTACACAGCAATAATAATTGGAAAAAAAAATCCTCCTAATGGCGTCTTTTCTTTCCATTGTATGGCATTATAGTCTGACCTAACTAAGCCCATTTGGCCACACCCAGTGATTAGCTGGAGAGCTATTGGCAGCCTCCAAACAAGGGTTTTTATCCTGAGAGTCATGGAATTTGAGAAGGTTGTTAACTCAGATGGAGGAAAAAAGATAACATCTTTATTAACCTCTAACTGAAATTTAGCATTGGCTTTAATTATGAGTGAAGCAACAAACCACAGTAGTATAAAAGCAGTTGTGACTTTGTCACTAACAGAAATCACATGATTTTTTTCATATCACATTGCATTTGACCTTGTTTAAGATATTAATAAAGAAATGCATTTTGTTTCAAAACATCAGATCATACCCCATAATAATGTATAATTGCAATGTCTCAATTAAAATTAAAAATAAAGCTTTTACAAATGCAAATTATTACATAATAAATTTGTTTTTGATAATTCAATAACTGTACTTCAGTGTAATTGGTTTCCTCTGTAATAATAAGTATTTTATTTTATGCATTTAGAATGATTATTCTGCAAAGGGATCCATAAGTTTCACCAGACTGCTAAAAGGGCCTGTGGTCCAAAAAAGAAATAAGAACCCCTGAAGCAGCTCCCGGCCTCAGCGCCACTGTCTCAGAAAATTCCATGCCTTGAGAGTGGAGTGGAGAAAAAGCGAATGCACAGGCCAAAGCACAAAAGACGGAAGGTGAAGCAGAGATCCAAGTAAACATGTAGCCTGTGCACCCACAGATGGCACAGGAGCAGAAATATAGAATGTCAGAGGCCAGGGATGCTGGTACAAGTGGTTGGCCTGCATACTACTGTCTAGATTTGTCTCATTAGATCTAGAACTTCCATCGCCATCTGATCACCAAGACCACCTCTGACAGACACACCTTGCTCGTTCCAAAACAGATCTCGTTAGTCCTTTGACCTGGACCTGTGACATTCTGGGCTAATTTTGTACTCAGTTTTGACTGAGTGTAATGTGTACCATAAGTCATCTCTTCTGCTGTCTTTAAAAAAAGAGAAAGAAAGAAAGAAAAGATCTGAACAGAGTTAGGTATGGGCCAAAGGTCTCTACTGCATAAATTTCCCACTAGGTTTTATTGAAAGCAGGTCTCAGAGTGACTCTGCCACGTACACAGACATTTATTAGCAAGCTGGCACTAAAACATTTCCTACAATGTGTTCTGGAAACAAGATCAAGTTCTGGCTCCTTCTGTCTTCTCAGGAGTTCTAACAGCATCTCATGTGGGAGGTTCATTCATGGTAAATATTAGAGTGGCAGGTTTCGGCTAATTAGTTGTAGAGGAGTAATACGAATTCTCCAAGGCAGCAGCTACATACCATCATGCCTTGGGAACTTTCCAAAGATCAAAATAAAAATAGTTTTGAATAAGAATAACGTAACAGTGGCTAACACTTAACCAAGAACTTCCTGTTTGCCAGGCACTGTTCTAGGCACTCATCGCGGATTAACTCATTAAGCCCCAAGACCTCCAGATGAGGTAGGCATATTATTATACTCATCTTACAGATGAGGAAACGGAGGCTCAGAGAGGATAAGTAACTTGTTCAAGGGCACACAGCTCGTAAGTGACAGACCTAAGTGTGAGCTGTGGCAGAGCTTCTCAAACTCTGCTGCATATTACAATCCCCTGGGAGTTCTAAAAATTGCAACACGCAGCCCTCACCTCAGCAACGCACCAGTGCATTGCTCCCCAGCAAGCACGCCAAGTGAGTCTCTGGAAGTAGGACCCAGGAACTGGTATTTTTTCTTTTTAAAGCTTCCCACCACGTGATTACAGTGTGCAGCTAAGTCTGAGAACTCTCAGGCTATTGGACTCCCTGGATTCTTGAAATCGGTTCATGGGAGAGCAGGGGTCCCACTACAATATTTCAAACCAAACTGCAAATCTTGGGATACTCCTTATTTTAGCAAAGAAAAATAAAGTATAGCATCCATTATATTAATTAACAAAGCCTCTGCTTTTTTTTTGTTTATTAATTTTTTTTACATTCTAAGATGATGTGGCAGAGCAGTTGCAGGGAGGAGGACAGAGGAAAGGGGAGGAAGTAGTGTAGAAGGAGGAAGGAGGAGGGGCAGGGTTGAGGCCCGTGGCACCCCCCTCATGCCTTCAGGGGAGACCAGGAGGCTTCCAGCAGTGGTTTGGTGGTCATCATTGGGCAGATTGCAGATTTTGGGGGGGTGACTGAAACCCTCAGCACCCCCACCACCTCGGCTCGGGAGCCCAGGGCTCTTCCTGCAGTGGCTCCAAAGCCCCTGATATTGATTTGAGATAAAGATAGCTGAAAACTTGCAGTAGCCACCTCAAGAGGGTGGACTTCTGACTTGAAGCTATCAAATGCTAACCAACCATCTCTGGAGTGTTCCGATTGGAACACTTAAGAAATTAGCTGTCTCTAGAGTATAGATTAAAACTAACCACACACCCCTACATCTTATACTATCCCTGTTAAAATATTTTAAATTATAGACAACACAGTGCCATCACCTTAACTCCCGTTTTATGTTGAAAAACCTGACAATTTTCCCCACCTGCCCTATAGTCGAAGCTTTGTAAATCACCTAATTAATAATGTTACAGTTGCTTTTTATCTCCAGATCTTCAACATGTAACCTCAAGGTAAATTGGTACCTTGAGATCAAGATAAGATCACCTCAAGCCACCCTGTCCCCCCACTCATACTCTACCACCACCATTCTGTAGGGTCTGGGAAGAGTCAGATTATACTCTACCTGCAAGCTAATAAGTTAGCTGGTTACAGTCTCCTGGGTGCTAGCGGAAGATGTGAGAACTTTTGAGTCAGAGACAGAGATTTTTGTTAGTCACAGCATAGTAAGAAGAGCATGATGTTGTGTTGGCTCCCATGTCTCCCAAGTCCCATGGAGGTGACATGGAGCAGCCCAAGTAGATGCTACGCATACAGTGGATTTGCTTCACAGGCGAAAGACATTGTTTTGGGGAATGTATCACTTTTATAGTGAGCAGTGAACAGACCTGCTCTTTGTCTGATGGAAGACAAGCTTGCTTGCTGCAAACAACCTTGAGAGATGGCTCAGATAAAGAGCAATTGGGGTTTTGCATTCTTTGCATACCTAGATATAACCAGGAGGCAGGAGGAACAAGCAGGGACACTCAAGGTCCATAGTGGATTGCTTCTTCTGACCCTCATTGCTTTTATTTTCATCTCAGCACTTTCTTATAATTCCTCATTCATTTGTTCTCATCTCTCTCTTCTAATACAGTGGAAGCTTAGGGAGGCAGGGACATCTGTCCTTTCATTGCTAATTTGCCAGCAATGGGGACAACACTGGACTAGCAGAAAGCACTCAGTAAATGTTTATTGAGTAAATGAATGGGACTGGCCTCAACTTCCAACATGGGTCACAAATTCTCCACTCCAATCAAATAGGATTCTTAGCTGTCCCCAAATATGCCTGGCCTCAGGACTTTGGCCAACAGAAGCCTTTGCCATGGGCCTTACCTCCCCTCCACTACATAGTCTACCCCCCCTTCAAAGCCCAGTGCAGTGCCCCACCTCAGTTTCCTTCCTCTCTTTAGTCTTCTCTGTACATTTGTAGCTCTCCTCTGTGGCCTCATTCATTTATTAATATTGCTATCATCCTCCTCTTCTTCCCCATCATTACTACTTAGTTGCTAAGGCTCGTTAAAGTGTAAATGTCCCCGGGTGGGGAGAGGAAAGAGAAGTGAGACCATAAAGGTAGTAAAAAGTAGAGGTAACAGCATCTAGATCTACATTGCTACTTACTAGCTGTGTGACCTTAGGCAAGTGGTTTAACTTCTCTGGGCTTTAGTTTTCCCATCTGCAAAATGGGAATAATGACCATATCTGCCTCCCAGGGTCATTCTGAGGATTCGATGAGCTATTTTATGGAAAGGACTCCCAAGAGTGCTTCTTGGTTATTTGTAATGCACTGAATACCTGCCATGCTGGATGCAGTCCCTGGAGGCCCCCTTGGGAGTGTCTCACCCCATTAAGCGCCAGTCCTTTGAAAGCGCAGAGGCATGGACTTACAGTTCTCCTGCATCCTCTGCAGTTCTTCAGTCTGCCCCAGAACACACGACTGCTGGCAGTGGGGCAGAGTGGGAGGAGCTCAGTGAGCAGATATTCCCTAAAGAAGTCAAATCTTTCACAGAAATGAGAGCAGTATTCAGTTGATGAAGCCCCAAATGAGAAAGGACTTTTCCATAACTTGATTATGGTCAAAAAGAAGAGCCTTGCTGAGCCAAATGTCAGGAGAGCAGTTACCCCATGTTTCAGGTCCAGTAATGGAAGTAAGTGGTATAATGGATTACCTTACAACGGGTTTTCTGGGCTATAGAAGGCAAGTACTTCTAACTGGTCCTAGACTGGCCTGAAGCAGTCTTTCTCCCTCAGTACCACTTTGCTGAATAATAAGAAGTTACATGTTCATGAGCCTTTACAGAGCCCCTGAGCCTACAGCATCCCCTATAACCTTTACAATTTTAGGAGGTATTTCCACCAGCCTCATTATCCCCCACTTTACAGATGAGGAAGTGGAGGCACAGATGCTATAAAGAGTGGAGCTGGGGTTCAAATGCTGCCTCACCCCATAGTAAGCAGAATAATGAGTTCCCAAAGATGTGTATGTCCTAATCCCCAGAACTTATGAAATGTCATCTTACATGAAAAAAGGAACTTTGCAGATGTGATTAAGATCTTGAGATGGAGAGAGTATCCTGAATCATCCAGGTGAGCCCAATCACAAGGACCCTCCTAAAGAGGAAGTCAGAATCATGGATTTGAAGATGCTGCTGACATTAATGATGAAGGGGTCATAAGCCAAGGAATGCAGGCAGCCTCTAAAAGCTGGAGAAGGCAATGACATAGATCTCCCCTAGAGTCTCTAGAAGGCATACAGCCCTGCCAACACCTGGATTTTAGCCTAATTAGACCCAGTTAGGACTTCTGACCTCCAGAACTGTAAATTAATACATCTGTGTTATTTTAAGCCATGAAGTTTGTGGTAATTTGTTACAGCAGCAATAGGAAACTAATACACTCCCCAAAGACTGCCAGAGCACCAGGGCATTTTGGGAAGCCTACTATTTTTTAATGAATTTAAGTGAAGAATACTTGATGGGAACAGTACAGAAGCCATGTAGGTCCAGAAAGGCCCGTAGACTACTGTGTCCTGCCAGATTCTGGAATTCTCCACTAGGAAATCAGTAGAGGCAGGACAGTGGGTGGTTAGCAACATGCCTTCTGGAGCTGGTGGCCTGCGTTTGTAACTCCTGCTCTGTTATTTAATAGCTGTGAGACTATAATCGAATTATTTAGTCTCCCTGTGCCTCAGTTTCCTCATCTGTAGATGGAAGTGAAAATAGTACAGAACTCTAAGGGCTGGAGAATTAACAGATGCTTGGAACAGTGCTGGACATATGGCCATTAGCTGTTCTTATTAAAGGACTTTTAGTCCTTTAGAAGCTTGTTTACAGTTAAGCATGATGGAAGGGGTGGTGCATGGAAAAAAAAGAAAGGGACAAGGGAGGAATCACTTACTGAGCCCCTAATGGGTATCAGACACTGTCTTGGGAATTTGAAACACACTGTCTAATATGCTCCTCTCAGCAACCAAATGGTGGGAAGCTGGCTGGTTATTTCAGTTGGTTAGAGTGGGGTACTGATAACACCAAGGTCTGGGGTTCAGTCCCTGTACTGGCCAGCAAAAAAAAAAAAAAAAAGGAACAACCAAGAGGTGAGGCTCAGGAGACTTAGCAGCCCAAAGTTGCACGATGGGGAAGAACAGGCAGAATTCAAACCCATATCTGTCAGATTCCAAAGCCCTGCCCAGAACCATCCCTCACATCTTAGCAAGAGCAGACAGCAACTGGAGGGACCCTGCAGAGTTAATTCTCTGAGCCTCCATTTTCTCATGGAAGTGAGGTGACTAATAACCACCTCCCAGGACTGTTGGAAGAATCAAGGGATGACATGCAGTGAGATTCCTTTGCAAACCAAAACGTGACTCTCAGGTGAAAGGGGCGAGTGTAATTCCTGGCAGGGAATTGAGGAGAGGCCAAGGTACACAGAGCAGCTTGGGATAGGAGCAAGGACTGGAGCCATAGCGCAGCCTGACACATCTCACTCACGCAGTGCCTTTCCTTGGACTGGCTCTGGGCGGGGCACTGTGCAAGGCGGGTGGGCACTTACTCCATGGACAAGCCCTTCCTCCCCATGAGTAGCACATTCCCACACATTCCCTCCTTCTAAGAGAAAGAAGATGTGAAGGCTTTGAAGGCAGTGTGTGAGCATTTCTGAAAGCCACTAATTCATTACCAGCAACCACAGCTGAAATGCTGAGCGGAGTACGTTCTGGCTCAGAATGGATCAGCTGATGGGTTTTCCAGCAAGAAGTGGCCAGGCCCTTGGGGATCAGTTAGCAATCTTCTCCAGGAGCAGATGTTTGGTGGAAGGTAGGTCTCTGTGCTCCATGCTCCCTGATAGGGCAGGTAACTATCCTGGTTTGCCCAGGACTGAGGGGTTTCTTGGGACACAGGACTTTCAGTGCTAAAACCAGGACAGTCCAGGGCAAACCAGAACAAGTTGGCCACCTTATTCCTAGGACTCTGCCCCCAACCCCTCACCAAAACTCCACTAAGAACTCTCCCCAATTTGCCATGGAATAACATGGCCTTTCTGCCCTTGAGTTTGGATTCCTTGCCTAAAGCACATTGGCAATATTTCCAAACCAATTCCAAATGCTATCCATTTGCTGAGAACTTTTCAGTTTGCAAAGCAGTTTCACATATACTAACGTGTGTAGTCTTTAGAGCAATCTCAAGGTCAAGAATAATCAAAGATGGCTATATTAGAAATGCTTCAGACTGTAAGAGACAGAAAACAGAACTAGAATGCCTTAAGCAAATAAGGCAAATAAGGTTGTATCTTTTCCCAGAACAAGAAGTCTAGAAGTAGGCAACCGCTGGGTTTGGTTCAGTAGCACGATATTAAGGTGATTGTCTGCAACTCTTCTGGTCTTTCCTCATGGTTATAAGATGGCTGCCACAGCTCTGGACATCTAGTTTCATTCCAGGTAGGAAGAAGAAGAGTGATGGAACACTACTAGCAGAATTCCACTTATGTTTCTTTGGCCAGAACGGTGTCATATGGCCACTTCCAGCTGTGTGGCCATTAGAGAAATCAAGTATTTAGCTTTCTAGCCTCTATGGTAGAGAAAGGATAAAAGGAATGTGAATGGTGTTGAATGAGTTGCCTCTGGTACCTGCCACAATATGAATAGAGGACCACTCACTGGAGGCTAGAAGAGACTAGGATGACTTAGGACATCATGGGTCCAGTGATTTTCAACACTTATTGCACATTAGAATCACCTGGAGATATTTTAAAATAATGATGCCCAGGCCCTACCCCAGACCATTTAAATCCGAATTTGTGGGAGTAGACCCTGGAATTGTTATGTTTAAAAGCTCCCCCCACCCCCAGTTAACTAAAATGTGCGACCAGTCTTCTAGAGATGCTCTGTCCAATGTGGTAGCAATTAACCACATGTGACTATTGAAATTTAAATTCATTAAAATTAAATAAAATTTTAAATGATTTTTTCAGTCATACTGGTCACATTTCAAATAGTAGCCACATGTGGCTAGCATAGAAGAGTGGAGGTAGTACAGGAGAGTGGTGAAGGGCATGAATATGGGGCCAAACAGCCCAGGTTTTAATCCTAGGCCCCTCACTTATTTGCTGGGTGGCCTTGGATAAGTTACTTATCCTCTCTGTGCCTCTCTTTGTTCATCTGCAAAATGGGGGTGATAAATAGCATACCACCTCTAGGGGTTGCAGTTAGGGCTCTAAGCTGATACCTGTAACATGCTCAGAATGGTACCGTGGCACATGCTACCTGCTATAATGTGTCGGCTGTCAGCACTACCAAAGAGTCCTGACAGAAGGGCCCTCCATGGGCACATCTGCAATACTAACATTCAACCCTGCTGAGACTGCCCCTAGGCTTCCCAGCCCTGACACTGGCGTTTCCATGCCACCCTTTGCTCTGAGACTGATTTCCTGGCGCTCAGCCAGACAGCCCATCCTGGCCCCTAGCATGTGGGGTGAGTGAGAGCATGAATGAATGCACAAACACTAAACACACCCCTGTGTTTGTTCACTGAGCATAACCAGCCCTTTGACTTGGAACTTGGTCCTGCATGCAGCGGCTGCAGAGGGTGTGAAGGCAGGAGTGAGGCTGTGTGGTTCTGGGCAGATTGCTGAGCCTCTCTGAGCATGCAGCGCCCCATCTATAGAATTGCGGTTGATCCAATACAGCGTACAGTCTTTGAAGGGCATTAAATCTCTGAAACAGGATTTTTCCTCCTCGGGAAAATTACAGCTTCCTGACCAAGGGGTGGCTGTACACTGGTCTTCTTCCCAGGTTTCCAATCTCCCCAAGGGACAATGAGAGAGAGCCCTTTCTCAGTCCTCAGGGCTGCCACCCCAGTCTTCCCTGTCCCCTCCGTCTGTCCAGACTGTGCTAACAGTGAGTAAGGAGGGGCTCGTGCATTCGGAAGATGCCATTCACTGCACCAGAAATGAACAAGATGCTCCCTGCCATATGAGGATTCTCAGAAAGTGGGGGACGATGCCCCTCAAACAGCTCTCCTCAAACAGCCCCGCCTCCCAGGGAAGGAAGGGCATTTTCAGATGCGACAACCTTGAGCCTCAGCACATCTGCTCCTGGCGTGCGAATTCCACAGCGCGGCAGACACGCCGCGATGCGTCCTAGTCATTAAGTGGCTGTCAGGTTCCTCAGATGATGGAGCTAAAAATAGCGCGCTATACATAGAACCTTCTGGCACGCAGGCGGCAGAGGCTGCAAACGCAAGTGGGGAGCAGGGGCTGCGCGGCGCGCTCGCGCCCCTACAGGGAGGCTGGTGCTCGTCGCCGCCCCCCGCCGCTCTCCCGGGCCACCGCCCGCTCCGTTCGGCAGCGTCCCTCCCTCATTAGCCGCAGATGCGCCCAAATGTCCCCAATCCGCTCTTGGCGGGGGCTCATTGCTATGCTGCACGCTGGATAAAAGTGATAAGGCCCCCAACACTCCAAGGAGACCGCGCACATGAAACCCGGCGCTGCAGGCTCTGGAGGCGAGCTATTTATAGAATCCAAATATCAGCATTTTCCACCCATTTACACAAAGCAATTTCAGCCTTTTCAGATGAGAAAAGAGCAGCCCGGGCCGTCATTCATTCGGGTGCCAGAATCACATTTGGGGCCAGGAAGCCCTGATTTTATAGGAAACCTCGAGGCAGGCTCGGATTAAAGATCAATGGTGACATAAAATGTAGGCTGTCATATTTTCGCTGTGAACACGTCCTGGTAATAAAAAAAAATGTTGTTTTAGTAAATAAACTCGGGGAGATGCATTGCTGGGTGCTGTTTATCAAGATGATGTTGAAGATGCAGCCTGCAGCAGCAGACCATCCACGTCAATTTGCGAGGAAAATATTAATCTTGTTCACGTCCTGATTGAAGATAACTGACATGGCTGTTGGTGGGAGGCCTCAGTTTCTCACCACAAGGGCATCTTCATAGAGCTACTTGAGTGCTTTCATGAGATGGTATCAGGCTTCCTCCAAAGGGTGTGATTCGAGAAAGAGAGAGAGAGAGAGAAAACACAATATCACTGGAGTCCACAGCTGAGCCTGCCAGCTGCCAGGGAAGACTCTGAAAGACTCTGACCCGCTCTCCACCTCCAGAGGCAATGCAGGGTGCTGTGTATTTCGCTGCCAAGATGCTCATTTTGCTGCTCCTTTAAGAAAAGTGTGAAATGTGCTTCCAAATAATAATTTGGCTAGCAGTTGAACAAGCTGATTGACAGTGCAGACCCTGGGGACAGGTGGTCAAGTCCTGGCCCTGCCCCATCCTAGCTGCATGACTAGGGAAGTTACCCGCTAAAGCCCAGTTTCCTCACCTGTTAAATGGGGAGATGGTAGACACTCCCTCATTGGGGTGTAGAGGATTTAATGAAAAAAATGCAGACAAAGTGCCTAGCAGACCCATAAATGGCATATTTTATTATTATCGTGCCCCAAAATTAGAAGATTAATTCAGGATATCAGTGGCTATAAACTGGCCTCCCTAGAGCATGAATGTCCAAGATTCCTGGAGCCTACCCCAATTTACCCCAAGTTTGACTATGAAAAATGTCACTGGGGTTTCCCCATAATCCGATTTTGTTAAAAATAGCAGGCAAAGAACAGGAGCAGAGTTTGGGGATCTTTTTGGCTGGCTGTGAGTGATGAATGGGGACACACACAGCCAAGTTTTTGCAGTCTGAACGACCCTCAGGAGGAGGTTAGAGGTCTTCACAACCCTGTGGATGCTGGGGTGAAGGAGCAGTTTTGTCAGGCAGTCTCAGGACATCTGGGTCAAGCATGCAGTCACACTTCCTGTGAGGTCTTGTCACTTCCTGGCTTTACCAGGGAACCTGGGCATAGATCCTTGTGCATACAGACCAATCCCCTCCAAACCTACCTGGCATTTCTGACATCACCCTCTGATTTGGCCAAACCAAGCGGGGAGGCGAGCTGGCACAGGCCGTCTTTTACCAGTGTCCTGTCTTTCCTTGCTCCCCCCAACTCACCTTTCTCCCTGATGTCTAAACCGCTCATTCTCCAATTTGAGTGTGTCACCAAAATCATCAGAACAGTTTCCAGACTGCTGAGCTCCACCCCAGGAGTTTCTGATTCAGTAACACTGGGGTGGGGCCCAAGAATTTACATTCAAACACATTCCCAGGTGATGCCAAATGACGTTGATCCAGTGACCACAGTTTGAGAACCAGTGGTACAAAGAGACCCATGTGGAGGATGAGGGACTGAGGAGCTTTCTATTACCCGTCATGTCTTTTAGAGTCTCGAGGCATAAGCTCTCTTGGTTCTGTTAGGCCTGAACCTTTGAAACACAAAAGTAAATGTATATTTACAAATTGAGATGAGTGCTGTGTAGGAAAACAGCGAACCTTGAGAGGGCACGCAGGCGTCCTGATTTAGGGTCCAGAAGAACAGCTCTGAGGATGTGACAACAGAAGCTGAGAATGAGGCTGGACAAAGTTAGCTATGCAATGCACATCCTGATGCCGGGTGTCCTGCCATAGCTGGCTGTTTTCTTCACTGTACCACATTGCTTCGGTGCTCTGTTATGCTGCAGCATTTTAGTTCTCGCAGTTCTGTGGGTTGGCGGGTGGTTCTGCTGTGGGGCTCACCTGGGCTCACTCGTGCAGCCAGACTCAGCTGGCAGGTGGGCTGGGGCAGCTGGGCTATCTGTGCCGAGTGTCTCTCTCCATGTGGCCTTTCATTGCTCATTCTTCATGGACTGATGGTCTCAGGGCATCCTTCCAAGAAGGGGAGGTGGGAAGCACAAGCCTCCTGAGGTTGAGGCTCCAGAACATACCTATTGTCACTTCTGTCACATTCTCTTGGCTGAGGGAAACTGGAAGGCATGAGAGGAGGGAGAAAGTGCGTGTTCCCTCCTGTTTTCCTCTCGTTCCTTCAGCCTGGCAGTTGGTTCCAGTTTTTCCCACCCTTCCAGATCCAGCCTAGATACCAGTTTTGCAAGGCTCCTCCCCATGCCTCTCAGTCCTAATAACCCTGACCTCTTCTGATTTCCCAGCCTTAAGGGTGGGAGCTGATTCCTTCAGTTTCTACCTCTTTGATACCTCAGTGGTCCTCTTCAGCCAATTCCTTGTATTAAATTGTCTCTGTTGAAATATCAGATGTAGTTTCTGTTTTCCTAACTAAACCCTGACTAGTACATAATACATCAGCTAAAACATTCTCTGCTGCAAGTATCAGATACCCAACTATTGCTGGATTTAACCATAAGGACATTGCTCAAAAAAAGGTCTGGAGATTCACAGTCTGAAGGCTGGCTTAGTTCTCAACAATGTTGCAAAAAACCCAGGTTCTGTCTTCTCACTCTGCCGTGCTTGGGAGTTGTCTTTTCATCCTCCTGCTTGTCACCTCATGGGAGAAAGATGGCTGCTGCAGCTCCAGATTTCGCAGATATGTTCAAAGACAGAAAGCCGGGATTTCTTCTTCCTTGGCTCTCAGAACTTCTTTGGCTCACTCTTGCTCTCTCTCTCTCAAACTTTCCCCAACAGACTTTCCCCTACATCTCATTACCCAAAATGAAATGGTTACCCCTAGCTGCAAGGGATGCTGGTAAATTTACTAACCAGCAATGGAATACCATAACAGGCCAAGGTTAATCACCTACTCCCTAAGGCTCCACCTGCCATCTGACAAAAACCAGGGCTCTGTTCTCAGTGGAGAGTGGGGAGGAATGTCAGGAGTGGGTAAAACCACTGAGAAAACACTCTTCCGTTCAGCCCCTGGCCTTGACTGCCAACCTTGCCCACTGGCAGATCCACTGACACTTAGCTCCCTTGCAAATCTCCTCATCCACAGCTTGCTGGAGCCTCTGGGGCCCACCCCATGCAACACAGGAAAGGAGGACTGAAAAACAAACTCTGACCGTCTCACTGCTCAGCAGGCAGGAGCTAGACAAGCCAGCCTGAGGTCGTGTTCTCTAGCTTTCTGGGCCTCTCCAGCTGGCCTTGGTGTCACACTCCTGCCTGGGGGCTCTCTTTCCAGCCAGCTAAGCAGACACATCTCTCCCTCCAAGCTCAGTCTCTCCACATGTGCCCTGGGGCCTATGGCCAGAGTTGAGTGACAGCTACTAGAACTGGGCTTCCCCCTCGGAAGAGAGGCTTGGGCCTTTAGAAAATTCAGTCTGATGGGGGCTGCCTTTCTGTTCTTCCGGATCCTATTCATTCTCTGACCTGCCTGTGTTAAACAATGAAGTAAAGGAATTTGGAAAAACATTTTCCCTCTCCACAGTGCCTAGCTTTTGGAAACTGATCTCTTACTAAAGAGGGCAAGAAGATTCCAGCCTAGGAAGCTAGCAAACACCACCTCAGGCTGTCTGTCTGCCAGCTCCCTTCCCACCTCTCCATCGTCCCCCAGAGCTGCACCATAGGTAGACAGAGGGTTGAGTTCCCCGGGGGCCTGCAGCCTCCCTTGAGCCATGAACACCCAGCAGAAAAAGCCCAAACTCCAGGTGCTCTAGTGCACCCATGCCTGTCTGGATGTTTCTAAAGTGACCCTCCACCAGCAGTGGCAGGGAACAGAAAAATGAAGACCCCAGTGTGTGACCTTTTCAGTCTCCCTCCAGTGCCATTCTTCTCCCACACCCCCTCAGGGTGGGAAAGATGAAAAAGGGACTTCCACCTCCTTTATGTTATACCCCCTTCTTCCTAACTAAGCCGAGCTACGGCCGGCCATGTTGGTCACGGCTCTGTCTCCAGAACCTAGTACAGTGCTTGGCAAATGGTGGGGACTCACCAACTGCACTCTGCTCCCTCCCCTTATTCTGTCCTTTAGGCCACAACACCAGCCCATTACCCTTTACCCTCCCCCCTCCCAGATCTCTCTGGCAAATCCTGCTGTTCTTTTGGGTCCAGCACACACACACATTTTCTGCGAAGCCCTCCTGTTCCTCTCCAGCAGCCAGAAGGACTTGAGGACCTCCTTCTTTCTTCCTTAGTTCTCTCCCTGACCCTCATCCTCCACCCCTCTACTTAGAAAGTATTTTGTTCAGCTTTATGTTAGAACAAGTTGTATATGTAGCCTCACCCCCTTCTAGGTGTTTGTTATACATTAAGCTTGGCACATAGTAGGTGCTTAATGAATATCTGTTAAACTAATAATAGTTATGTTTATGTATTGTATATACAAACATATATTGTATATCTGTGTATACAGTTACGTACTTATATATTGTATACAACGTACATGTGTAACATTATATTTTAAATAGATGTATATTGTATATTATATATGTACATAGTATATGTATGTGTCATATATGTGCATGTAATATTACTCTGTATTACATGTAATAATTATAATGACGATCTTCCTCTAGTCCAGGCACAGGTCTACCTTCTTTGCATGTGATCTCATTCCATCTTCCCAGTATCCCTAAGGGTCACCCAAGGCCACGCAGTCAGTAGGGGAAAGAGCTGGGATTCTGGCACTGGAGACTACCTGATTTTAAAAGTGCATCCTATAAGGAATCTGTGGTATAAATACACTATAGAATACTACTCTGCCATAAAAAAAGAATGAAATATTGCCATTTGCAACAACATGGATGAACCTGGAGAAACTTATGTTGAGTGAAACAAGCAAAGCACAGAGGGATAAATACTGCACGTGCTCACTCATATGTGGGAGTTAAGAGAGAAAGGAGGAAGGAAAGAAAGACCACAGTGGTGCGGTGATCCAACAGAGGGAGGGAACATTCCTAGGGCTACAAATTGGAGTGGAGGGGAGAGGGG